>NW_011495082.1:1222854-1242323 GCF_000754665.1 Bison bison bison
GGACTCTGAAGAAAGCTGAGCGCCAAAGAATTGATGCTTTTGAACTATGGTGTTGGAGAAGACTCTTGAGAGTCCCTTGGACTGCAAGGAGATCCAACCAGTCCATTCTGAAGGAGATCAGCTCTGGGTGTTCTTTGGAAGGAATGATGCTAAAGCTGAAACTCAAGTACTTTGGCTACCTCATGCGAAGAATTGACTCATTGGAAAAGACTCTGCCCCTGATTGGGGGCAGGAGGAAAAGGGACGACAGAGGATGAGATGGCTGGATGGCATCACTGACTCGATGGACATGAGTCTGAGTGAACTCCAGGAGTTGGTGATGGACAGGGAGGCCTGGCATGCTGCGATTCATGGGGTCACAAAGAGTCGGACACAACTGAGTGAACTGAACTGAACTGAAGTAAAAGGAGAATATTGGAGAGTTAAATGATAGAATTTGATGTGTTTAGTATGTCTGTTATTCAATATTTAATCATTTTTCAGATAGCTTAGTCTTTTTTCCCAAATAAATTATAATGAACTGGAGGTGAGCATCCTAGTGGTATCACTTTAGGAATGATGGTGGAGGTGTTTTATAGCCTGGAACTTTCTTTTGGACAAACCACCTCTAGCTCCCATAGGCGCTGGCAAGTGACATTATCAGGCAGGGCTGTGCAAAAGCCTCCTGTGATTCTTTCCCTTAATGCTGATCCCACATCTCTCCCACAGTGAGGTTAACATTTTGGAACCCTATGTGCTGTGCTGCAAGCAAAGGGAAACTTTCTGGGGAATAAGAGGCAACTTTAAAATATATTTTTAAAAGTTTAATTCCTGGATGAAAGAAGAAAACCAAAGTGGTGCAGGAAATGTGTATTATTCTTGCCTGAACTCGTTTTTGTCATTGTTGATATAAATTTTAGGTGTACAGTATCATAATTCATTCTCATACAACACAAAGATCGGCACACAAGTCTCCTTACGATTTGTTGATACAGTTGACCCCTTTCACTCATTTTGCCCATTCCCCCCCAACCACCTTTCCCTCTGGTAATCTCTATTTGGACCTGTGCGTCTATGAGTTTGTTTTTATTTTATTTTGTCTTCTTTTTTTTTTTTTTTTAGACTTCATGTGTGAGTGAAATCACATGATGTTTATCTTTGTCCATCTAGCAGATTTCACTTAGCACAATGCCTTCAAGATCCATCCATGTTGTCAAAATTGGCAGAATCTCATTATTTTTATGACTGACTAATATTCTAGTGCATGTATATACTACATCTTCTTTATACGTCCATCCCCAGATGGACACTTAGGTGGTTTCCATATCTTGACTATTATAAAACATGCTGCAGTATATGATTGCATGGGGCACATGTATCTTTTCAAATTCGTGTTTCATGTTCTTTGGATCAATACTCAGAAGTAGAATAGCTGGGTCATACAGTAGTTCTAAGCTTTTTGAGGAACCTTCATACTCCTTTCCATAGTGGCTGTACCAATTTCCACAGTAGTGTTCTCTTTTTCCCATGTCCTTACCATGTTATTTGTTGTCTTTTCAATAATAATCATTCTAACATATGTGAGGTTACATTTCACTGTGGTTTTGATTTGCATTTCCCTAATGATACGTGATGTTGAACATTTTTTCGTGTTTCTATTGGGTATATGTATGTCTTCATTGAAAAAATTTTTATTCAGATCCTCCATTCATTTTTATCATGCTTTTTGCTTTTGCTATTTTTTAAGTTGTATGAGGTCTTTATATATTTTGTATATTAATCCTTTTAGAATATGTGATTTGCAAATATCTTCTCCCTTTAACGTTTATTATAGTTTCCTTTGCTGTGCAGCAGCTTTTCAATTCAAGGCAATCCTATGTTTATTTTTGCTTTTGGTTCCCTTATGTTTGGAGTCAGATACACAAAAACGTTGCTAAAACTGGTATCAATGTGGTTGCATGCATACTAAATTGCTTCCGTCATGTCTGACTGTTTGTGGTCCGTGGACTATAGCCCACCAGGCTCCTCTGTCCATGGGAGTCTCCAGGCAAGAATACTGGAGTGGGTGCCACGCCCTCCCCTCCAGGGGGTCTTCCTGACCCAGGGGTCAAATTCATATCTCTTACATCTCATGCATTGGCAGGCAGGTTCTTTACCACTAGGACCACCTGGGAAGTCCATCAATGTATTACTACCTATGTTTCTTCTAGGAATTTTATGGTTTCAAGTCTGACAATCAAGTACTAAGTCAGTTTTGAGTTAATTTTGGGGTATGTGTAAGACAATGGTTTGGTTTCATTTTTTTGAATGTGATAGTTCAGTTATCCAAATATCATATATTGATGAGATTATTTTTCTCTAACGTGTGTTCTTTCCTCCTTTATTGTAAATTAATTGTACATATAAGTGTTTTAACTTCTGGACTTTTGATTCTGTTCCATTAATCTGTATGTCTTTTTTGTGCCAGTATCAAACTGTTTTGATTACTGTTGCTTTGTGGTATAGTTTGAAATCAGGGAACATGATACCTCCAGCTTTGTTCTTCTTTCTCAAGATTGTCTCAGCTATTCAGAATCTTTTGTGGTTCTTTATAAATTTTAGAAGTATTTTTTCTAGCTCTGCTAACTATGTCATTGGCATTTTGATAGGGATTTCATTGAATCTATAGGTTGCTCTGGGTAATACATTTTAACCATATTGATTCTTCCAATCTATGAATATGGTATCTATTCATGTGTGTCTTCTTCAATTTCTTCATCAATGTCTTATAGGATTCAGCATCTTTCACCTCCTTGGTTAAATTTATTCCTAAATATTTTATTATTTTTGATGCATTTCTAAATGACATTGTTTTCCTAATTTCTCATTATGATAGCTTGTTATTAGTGCATAGAAATGCCACAGATTTCTGTTTATTGACTTTGTATCCTGCAACTTTACTGAATTTGTTTATTCTAACAATTTTTTAATAGTCTTTAGAGTTATCTCTATTTTGCATTACATTGATCTCCGTTTTTATTCACTCAGAGATAATGGTGAGACAGTCAAGCTATATCTTCATACCCTACCCACATTTACATAAAAATTAATTTTGTCAATTTCATTGTTTGAAAGCCCTGTAGGCCAAGAACAGCACATTCCCACAGACTACCGCCTTGTTAGAGATATATGGATGGACCTAAAAAGAGGACCAGAGCTTTCAGATTCTATTTGAGTTGGCCAGGTACTTAAAGTCCAGCCATTGCAGTAAGGTTCATGTTTTCAGCAAATTTTACAGCTGATTTCTCAAACTGCAAAGCAACATCTGCTACTCCAGTCCTAACTATATGCCAATTACTGTTACAGAGATTTCTGCCTAGAACAGATGCAGTTCTTATGTTTAAATGCATCTGTACATTTATTGCGTGGAGCCCATTTTCTACAGAGGTCTCTCAGCCAGCTCTGGAGGGTAAAGGAAGCTTAATGCAACACTGTGCTGTAATGATGCCATTTGTCAGATTGTTAAACTTTGTGAAAGAGTACAATTAAGTCAGTTTCCTATAAATTTAAGCTTTTTCCCCCACTACAATCAATCTTAGAGGTAGTCATATATCAATTATTTTATACTTCAGACAGTTTTTCTTTCATCTTCTTTCCAGTTTAGAACCAATAGCAATTGTTCCTCAAAAGAAGAGTCATAAAGAAGTTGCCAGAAATTTAAACAGAGATAACTCACAGTCTGCTAAGAAGTTTAGGGCTGCGTCTTATAAATAATGAGAAAATATTATGAAAGCAGGGAGTTGTTTATAGTCATTCTTAGAACAGACTCTAACATTCGCAGAGTGAAGTATATAAGAGAACTGTGGGTGACTTGATTTTATTTCTTTGGGAGGACTTGTGTCATGTCATTTGGATCTTACTTGGGGCTTCATGCTGCTGTGCTTTTCATCGTTCATTTAACAAAAATTCATTATGCATCTACTATGTGCCAAGCATTATAGAAATAAAAATGAAAAAAGAAGTCACTATTTTCAAGGAGTTTGTCATTCTATTTACACCAATAAATTACAAAACAAAAAATATAAAAAAATAGAAAAATATGCAGGGTCCTGTGATAACAGAGAGAATATCATTGATAAATGACAATTGCTGAAAGTGCACTCTTACATTGGTACAGTTAAAATGAAAACCCAACAACCCCTAACAGCTTTCACAAGTGCCTCAATTGTATACAGATCATGCCCCATGCTGTGACAATCAGGCATAACGCACTATAAATGTGAAAGGAATAAGCCTGGAAATTTACCCCAGACTGATCTGTGATTTGTGAGGAAGTTGGCTACCTGAAAACTGCTTGGGCTCAAAGAAGAAGCTGTCTAAAGCAGGCTCATAGAAAAACCCACCTGAAATATTTTAAAAACTGACCAGATAACATTTTTAAGGAGAGTGGAGGCATCTCATTGACAAATAAGTTGACACGCAGAACCAAGCCCGCAGCCCTCAGGAAGATAAGAGGCTTTGGTTCAGGAGTGGAGGATGAGAATGCTGATAAGAGCAAGGTCCAGAGTGTTGGTCATTGGTTGGGTGTAGAGGGGAGAGGGCTTGGAAGCGCTGAGTCCAGTTGTCCTCTGGGCAGTACTGCTTCCGGAAAACCATGCTGTGCACTAGGCTCCCAGGCTCAAGGGAAAAATCAACAAAAGGGAAGGAGTTAGCTATGTGCTATAGCGATTACCAGTTCAATTTTCTGCCTGAGTCAGATTCTCCCCTTGTCAGTCCTAAAGGGTTTATATTTGGGACTAAGCCAGCAGTGGAGAATGAGGCAGACTGTGTTATTTATAGAGAATAGTTACTGGTTTATTTTCCAAACAACTGTGGAAAACAACATTAAAACAACATTTGTAAACCAGCTTGCAAATGGGAAACTACATGTACAACAAGACATTTTTGCTATTTGGTTTTAATCTTTTCTACCTAAATGTTTCAGGAGGTATCTCTAGCTAAAATTGTATCTATTTTACATATGCCCACCTTATTCCTTTTAGGGATATACATCAGTGTGTGACATAGGGACAAATATTTTTTTCAGATCAAAAAAATATTTTTTTAACCCAATAAAACTGTAAAAACAACTAGAATACAGCAGGTTGGGGCTGGGGGGCGGGGAGCGGGGAGTAGATTAAGTGTAAATGATAACAACCCAACTTCCCAACTGAAAACCCAAATGTCTGGAAAGGCTTCAAAGTGCCCCCTGCAGCATTTGTCTGAAGCCTGGCAGCTCCGAAGAGGAGCTCTGTAATGGGGACAAAGACTGCCAGATGCGTGGTGTGCCAGTGCCAGCCAAAGTGAGCTGGCAGAAAGAGCCGCCAGCGCACTGACAGTGCCAAGATAAAGAGGCCAGGGAGACGGGAGGCCGCGGATGGTTTCCAAGGGAGCAGGACTGTTTTTAATTACTCGCTCTAGTGTTATCCTCAGCCTTACTCTTTGTGATTGTATGTGGGTCACTTCTGTCCTACATCCATCATTTCCTATGTCAAGGTTAGAAAGCCAGAGAACGTGAAGTGATTTGTTTCTAAACAGGGGTGGGGACAGGCATGACGCAAGAGTGAGACATCCATATCAGGCTGGGCTGGAAAGCCCAACATCTCCAAATGATGCATCCCGATGGAGACAAGGTTTTTGCTGCATTGAATTCTATCAACTGGTAATGAAGTGTGTGGAAGAAGCAGCTGAAGAATCCGTAGCCAACCCTTCCATTTATTTCAGTTAATTTCTTTATTCCTCATTCTCTACCTTCTGTTTCCAAATCCTCTTGCACTATTTCCTGGGACAGGACAATCTCCATATACAACTGAACCGAATAGCAAATCTCAGTGGCAGTGATGGTAGTCATAATAGCTACTATTTATTAAGTAGTTGCTACATTCCAGGTTCTACACTCGCATTCAGTCATTATAACCACCATGCAAAGTAGATATCATCATTCCTGTTTTATACATTAACATCTGTAAGAGATTAGAGCTTAAAAAAGATACAGACAAATCAGCAGGCAAGAATACTCCAGAGATAAGTGCTTTATTGGGATGACACAGCAAGCCATGGAGAGTACCTAAAGGGTCATCTAGCTTAAATTCGGTGGGAGGGGGTAATAATGGAGTGGTTAGGGGAATGTTGTTGGAAGGAGTTACATTCACACTGAATAATGAAATAATGAAGAATGCAGAATTTGGAGATTCCTCAAAAAAATTAAAGAAAGATACACCTACTATATGATCCAGCAATCCCACTTTGGAGTATATATCCAAAGGAAATAAAATTAGTATCCCAAAGAAATATCTACACTCATGTTCATTGCAATGTTATTCATGATTGCCAAGATATAGAATCAATCTAAGTGTCTATTTATGGATGAACTTAGAAATTTTGAGATGGATAGGTAGACAGGGTGGAGAGAGGGAAGAGGGAACAGGGAGGAGAGAGAACTATTATTCACCCTTAAAAAAGAAGGAAATCCTGTTATTTGTGACATGGATAAACCAGAAGAACATCAGTCAGGTAAATAAGGCAGGCACAGAAAAATAAATACTTATACATGAAATCGAAACCAGTCAAACTTATAGAAGCAGAGTTGAATGGTGGTTACCAGGGCTGGAGGATGGAGCTTATGTTGTTCAAAGGGTATACAGTTTCAATTATTCAAAATGAATATTTCAGGAGATTTAATGTGCCACATGGTAACTATAGTTTGTTTTTGGTAACTATAGTTGAGAATAATTATTATATACATGAAATTTGCTAAAAGAGCAGGTCTTAAATGTTTTCAACACATACACACAAATGGTAATGTAAGGTGACAAGTATGCTTGTTAACTTGATTGTGGTAAGCATTTTATAAGTGAGTTAGTCACTCAGTCATGTCCAACTCTTTGAGATCCCATGGACTGTAACCTGCCAGGCTCCTCTGTCCAGGGAATTCTCCAGACAAGAATACTTGAGTGGATAGCCATTCTCTTCTCCAGGGGATATTCCTGACCGAGGGATCAAACCCAGGTCTCCTGAATTGCAGTTAGATTCTTTACCAGCTGAGTCACCAAGGAAACCCAGTATTTTATAATGTATATCAAAGCATCATGCTGTATACCTTAAATATTACCTTTTTATTTGTCCTATATTATACCACAGTAAAGATAGAAAAACTAGGGTAGCAAAGGTCTTTATTACTAAGGGGATGATGGAAGAGCCTCCTGCCCTCCCCATGAAAGTTACTGTCCACATAGATGTCCCGAAGACCAGCTATGGCACACAGGTTTATGTAAACTGTGTGTATAAAGCCCATCAAATCTGGAACTACAAACTCTAAAAATTCTTTATCTTTTCAAACTTCCAGACAGAGGAAAGGACAGTAAACCGTTGGGTTCCCTGGCTCTGGGAGAAGGTGTGAGCCCTTCATCCGCTTGTCCACTTGCATGTCACATCCAGTTCTCAGACCTGTGTAGAATCACAAGCTTTTCTCCTTGCTTTGTCTCTCTTGAGGGTAAAGGGGATACTAATTAGCCAGCTCCTATACTCGACCATCTAAGCCAAGAGTTGAGCTTGTCAGTGGAAGGTATGAGAAAAAAAACAATCCTATAAAAAAGGAAGACTGTAGCTAGTTTCTGTTACCATATCTTCTTCCTTCCTAGCAGATCACTCACCTGGTTCTAGATTACCTAGAACCTCTCTGGGTTATGCAGTCTCCTGTCACTAAATTTCTCTCCTGACTTACAGCCATGGTCAGTTCTGTTTGTAAATTAAAACCTTGCACAACTTGAACCTATAGCTCTTACCTGGGGAAAGAAAACAAAGGAAACTTTGTGTAGATGTTTGATCATTCAAAGCCTTAAGGAACCTGAACAGAGTTGGAATACTATTATTAATAAAATTCTTCAACAAATTCCATATTCTGATCGCACCTTGGTGCATCTTCGGCATTATCTCTTCATTCCCACTGCCTCAGACTCGAATCTAGCTTCAGAATCTCTTGTCTGCAGTAACTTCTTAACTGGTCTCCGTGCTTCCACGATCCTACACTAAACTTGTTTACCATTTGCAGCCCTCCTTTTCTGCTAAAGTTTCTGCCATAGAACTTGCTTCTATAGGAATCAAGTCAAGTTCCTTCACTTGTCATGTAACCCTCCTCAATATCTAGAAACACACTGTTTCGCCACTAGCTTCTCCACACTCAACCTTCCACATAGGCAAGTGGCATCATTTCTGTCTTTTCATTTCCTTCAATTAAATATTCTCCCTGAACACAAGCCCAAATATTGCAATTACTTCAAGTCCAAATTGAGCCCTTCATCCATGTTAATATCACATAAGTAAACTTCCTTAATTAACTACTAGTTCTCCTTTTTGTAATATCTACAATATATATATTCAGTAAATTGTGAATGTAGGAATTTGAAGACATCCCAAAATCTTTTGGCCCAACTGCCGCATCAGATAAATAAACTGAGTCTTCCTGAATTTAACTGACTTTGCCATCTACTCTGTGCAGTTTTACTTCTTATCTGACTCTCTGATGATTGCTGAGCTTGCCTTGCCCCCTGCATTAGACTGAAAACTCTTCAACCTTACCTGCCACTCCTTGGGAACTTCTTTGATGCCCAGTACACTACTGAACTGAATGCAAACTGAATTAAGTTGCATTTTTAAAATTCACTTGGGCTCATTCTTTCAAGAAACTTCCTGCTATATTATTTGAGGATTTAAATACCCAATTTCTAATTTATTTTATTTCCAAATTTGGATGTTCATGTATCTTATTTTTACCAAGTGGGCACAACACGTCAAAACAGGTTGAGAATATACTCAAAATACAAGGCAGGTTTCCCATCACTGCTAAAAATTTGCTGAAATATTCCCAGTTCAGAAAGGGCAAAAAGGCACAAGTTACCACTCAGTTCACTGCCTCTAAACATAAATCAGAGCCCTGTGAATCTTTAGAATTTGATGCTCCGCCACTGTGAAGCTTCCCAGCATGGCAGCATCATACTTCCCTTCCCGTGAGAGTTTACGTGTAACAGAAGCAGCTATCAAGAATTCCTTACTTCCTAGAAGGTTGAAAAGGGAATGAGATCCTCTGAGGATCACTGATAAAAGTGAATTTTAAAAATAAGTAAGCAAAATAATGTGAGGTGCTTTACAGACGCTCTCCTACATGTAATAGGGCAACCATATGCCATGTTATTCTTCAAGTCTTAATGACTCATTAAAACCATTATACCACTTTTTCGTCAATTTCAGGACAAAACTGTTTGAAGCTATATTCCATCTATATTACCTGGGATAATGAAAATAAATCATCTCCTAGTCCCAGATTTTGTACTATAGAGAAAATTATTTATTACTGATTTATTCATGTCACATCTAGTTTTAGTTTTTTTAATCAAAATTTAATTATATAAGAGATACTTTAAACCAAGTCATTTCTCTCTTTTGATACATAGTTATAGCCAACCACAACAGTAAATGTCACTTCCTAGACCAACAGCTCACACATGTTCAATACAAATGTTATAAATAAGTACATAAAGTTTTAGAGTGTTTAATAAAAGCTTAATAGTTTGCAGACATGCTTGTTTCCAATTTCTTGGTGCAATTCATTTCCAGAGTTATCTGGACACATGTGGAAATGCTGCCCTTTAAACACTGCCAAATTTTTACATCCCCTGCACATAACTTGTCTGAGCTGTTTAAGAAGGGAAAAGTCCCATAAATTAAGATGACATGAAGGGGAAAAAATCAGCTTCATGCAACAAGAAAACAATTTGTCCTTTCCACTGAAAGATCCTAAGCAAATAGCCGAAGATAAAGTTCTAGAGAATGAAAATATTGTTTACAAGTTTCCCTCTTTGAAATAATGTTTAAACAAATTTCAACATCAGTAAAACTTGGCTGGTGTGAAAATTGTGCAAAGACATGGTTCTTTATACTGTGGTTGAGATTTTGTTATTGTTCAGTCTTTCAGTCATGCCCACATTTTTGCAACCCCATGGACTGCATCATGCCAGGCTTCCCTGTCCTTCACCATCTCTTGGAGCTTCTCAAACTCATGTCCGTTGAGTCGGCATGCCATCCAACCATCTCATCCTCTGTAGTCCCCATCTCCTCCTGCCTTCAATCTTTCCCAGCATCAAAGTATTTTCCAACGAGTTGGCTCTTTGCATCAGATAGCCAAAGTATTGGAATTTCAGCTTCAGCAACAGCTCCTCCAATGAATATTCAAGATTGATTTATTTTAGGATTGACTGCTTTGATCTCTTTGCAGTCCAAGGGACTCTCAAGAGTTCTCCAACATCACAGTTCAAAAGCATCAGTTCTTTGGCACTCTGCCTTCTTTATCGTCCAACTCTCACATCCATACGTGACCACTGGAAAAATCATAGCTTTTACCATATGGACCTTTGTTGACAAAGTAATGTCTCTGTTTTTTAACATGGTGTCTAGGTTGGTCATAGCTTTTCTTCCAAGGAGCAAGCGTCTTTTAATTTCATGGCTGCAGTCATCATCCACAGTGATTTTTGGAGCCCAAGAAAATAAAGTCTGTTGCTGTTTCCATTGTTAAGATTTATAGATCTTAAAACCTTAAAGTTATTGAATACTCAATTAGAATAAACTGGCAGTTTGCAGGTCACAGTAAAAAGTGGGTAAACCTTCACTTATCTGGTCTTCTCTCCACAATGGAGCACATGGTTTAGACCCAAATGAGCAGCCTCGCTACTCAAATCGGGTTAAAATCTGAGCAGATCAAACCAGGGAAATGACCGCCTCTTCAATTTGGCTTAGAATTGGGGGCACTAAGGTTCAGCAACATATAAGTCCTAATCAATGAGAGAAAATGGCATCACACCTCTAAAACAATGTGCTTCCAGAGTAAAATGTGTAGACTAACCTAAGAGGAAAAGATGGTGGTAGATGCTGTCTCATAGGATAGGGTAATGAGGAGCCAGAAGAACATGTTTATTTCAGCTGATCTTGTCTTAAATTTTTACCTAGGATTTGAAAAATACTCAAATGTTCAAGGAAACAAATGGGTAGGTGAAGGGTCATTTTAAAACTGTAAAAGTTATCACCATACATGGACCAAATAGTTTTCTGGGAGGAGGGGGCTGATTAGGCTTCTGTGTCTCTCATATGTATTACTTCATTGAAGATACTGTTATTTTGATTAAGTGTGGAAAAATAAATGATAAAAGGCAGAGGCAAATTAGCTATATGCACATAGCTGTGTCAGTTAGGGCTGTGATAACAAAATACCACAGACTGAGTGACTTAAACAGCAGAAAATGGCTTTCTCCATTCTGGAAGCTAGAAGCGTAAGATCAAGGTGTCCTCAAGTTTAGTTTCTTCCAAGGCTTCACTTCTTGGCTGGCAGATGGCTACTTTCTCAGTCTTTTGTCTTTCCTTTGTTGTCTGTGACCAAATCTCTTCTTATAAACACCCTAGTCATATTGGATTAGGGCTCACCCAATCCAATCACTGCATTTTACCTTAACTATTTCTATAAAGATTCCTACTCTAAATAGTCACATTCTTGGATATTGGGGTTAGGACTTCAACACATAAATGTGGGAATGGGGGAGGGGGCACAATTCAGCCCATAACAATAGCTATGTATGAAAATTGAAGTAGAGACTTGAGGTAGCTCAAATGGATAATTTGAGTCATATTCATTTTTACTTGCTGCTTCACAATAATTGAGGCAAATATTTTGGTTAAGAGTTTAAGTTATCCTGTAGTAACTTAAACTAGTACATTTTTTTTTTTTTTTTACTAGTACATTCTTTCCAGCCCTCTCTGTGGCTGTTACATTCATTTTTGTGCTATACAAGAAATGTACACTTCTTGACGCTAAAACTGTGTAAATGGCCTTAGATAACTAGAATCTTGATTTTTAAATCTGAAGAGTGCAACCCATGAGTAAGACATGAGACCACTTAGTGGGTGGCAACTATTGCTTTAGTTAGAGACTAAAATTAATACAGTGTATAAAATAGTAAAATAACCAGATGTAGAAGTATTGTCGGGGAATATAGTAGAGTAATAATTTCTGAAAATTATTTGCTCCATAATAGCAGTTTTTAAAATGGCAAAATTGTCACAGTCAACTTTTTCATAACTCTGGAAACTAAACAAAGGCTTTTGGCAAGCCAAGGATCTGGCTGAATATCTGTAAAAACAATTAAGTTTGTGGCTTTTTAGCTTGCCCTATTCTTAGCCCTCTGCCCCCCTTCTATAGTAGACTCACAAGCCAACAGCCAGAATCATAGTGAATCCAGTACACTGGCCACTACTGGAAGGGGCCCAAGTGAAGTCACTCAATCGTGTCTGACTCTTCGCAACCCCCTGGACTGTAGCCTACCAGGCTTCTCAGTCCATGGGATTTTCCAGGCAAGAATACTGGAGTGGGTTGCCATTTCCTTCTCCAGGAGTTCTTCCTGACCCCAGGATTGAACCTGGGTCTCCCGCATTATAAGCAGACACTTTACCGTCTGAGCCACCAGGGAAGACTTCCCTGGTGACTTCCCTGGAAGGGGCCCAAGGAGGATGGAATTCTTCCAAACTGCTTCCCAGAGTATTGTCATTGTTTGACTCTTCTGATGGTTCCCTGGAAGAATCAACTCACAAAACTGGCTTTTTGTTACCTGGTAGAATCTTGCCTAGTGAAAATAGGTGACTGTTAAAAACAATCAGAAGCGATTGTGGAACAGCAATCCCTGGATCAGGAGGATCCCCTGGAGAAGGAAATGGCAACCCATTCCAGTACTTTTGCCTGGAAAATCCCGTCTATGGAGGAGCCTAGTAGGCTATGGTCCATGGGGTCACAAAGAGTTGGACATGACTAAGCGACTTCACTTTCACTTTTTTTTTTAAGAATGCCTGATGCTCTAGATTACAATTGGGTAAAACAATAGGCTAATCAAAAGGCTTATAAGGAGAAGTAAAGAGGTGATGTCCTTTGGAAGCTTTGGAAAGTTCTGATACATTTCTAGGAATCTAGAAGGCCACATGTCAGCAGAGGACTGTGCATTGGTCCAAGGCTGGGCACATGCTCAGAAAAAAACCTGAGGAAGGTCCTCAGCCCTTGCCTCTACTGACCTGGGGTCTTGGCATAAACAGAAAGTTGCATGTCATAACACATACAGGCCTTCTACAGAAAACACTGAGTGGTACAGTTTAAAAAGGTGGATTTCATGGTATATGAATTAGATCTCAAGTTTCAAAAATATGTTGGTTATTTATCTGAAATTTGAAAAAGAACAAGAGTCGGCAGTATGGACAAAATGTTGACTGAAAGATGCCAAATGTTCTATTCACAGGAAATTCAAAAATAGGCAACATTATTTTATGTTGTTAAGGCTCTAAATAGCTGTTATCTCTTTGGGGATTTAATAGTAAGTCATATAAAGACTTTGCTTTTTTGTTGGTATCTTCTATTATAGTATACATACATTTGACATTGACTTGGGATTTATGCATGTATTATTTTTCTTTTCTATTTGTAAAATCCTAGATCCTGGTAATTATTATTTTATTTTGCAAAATGCATGGCATATTAGTTTGCACTTAGTGCATAAAAGGAAAAAACAAATTAAGAAATGAATTAATGTAGTGGCCTTTGAAATATATTTCTTAGAAATTCAAACCAGATATATAATAAAATGAATAAAAATCTAATATTTAGATACAAATAAAGCTCATCAAACAATATGGAAGTAAAACAAAGGAATATGTGTGTGTGTGTACATGCATGTATGTATTTATATATGCAAGGTACTGAATCTATTGATCATGTATTTGGAAATTTAAAGCTATCATCCATTAGCAGAGCATTGTGATTATTGATTCAGAGCTCAAATATCCTCTTTTCCATTCTGTACCTCAAATGCAGGGTGTCAAACCGAGTTACTATTTCACTAATGTCAGGCAGAGCTAGAGAAAATCAATAAGAAAATAAATATTTCACCCCAGAACCAGCGCAAAGGATTTTGACTATTCAGTGGAATGAAGCAAGCCTTTATCATCTCTTGGCTTAGAGATACTCAGGAAATTTTGGAAATAGAGCTGAACCATGCACGTAAATCAAGCAATTTTCTTTTACTTGTGTATTCTCAAAACACAGTAAAAGCAAAATCTGTCCCTCTCTAATTGAATCCTTTAAGCGATGTTTTTGATGGAGAATCACAGAATCCAGATAGGAATAAAATATGTATTTGTTCAGAGCTGTCCCTGTCACAGACATCTCACAGGCTGGCAGGTTAAACCCTGTCAGCTCCGCTGTTGGTTACTGCTTCTCTTCGCTGATTGACCATAATTGATTGACCAGTGGGTGGTGAACAGCAGGTGGGTGAGACCACACAGCCTTAACAGCAGTAAGGAAGCACTTCAGACATTTTTCAAGGCCTCGAGTTGTCTGGTGTTTATTTTCTTTCAAAGTCTCACATGTAACTGCTCAATCTTAACTGTAAGAAGAGCAACTCCTTTTGAAAAGCAGAATTCTTACCAAATCTGTACCTAGTTAAAATCCCATGTATTACTAAATCCTTATGTATTTTATAATCTTCTCCGTGCCTTAATATAAGCATCTTAAGGTGTGTGAATCTACTACTTAGCTGTTCTTTTCCACTAATTCTGAGATTCTGGGTAAATAATAATAGAACAGCGTCCCCCAACTTCAATATGTCACTTTCACAATCATAAATTCTATACTTTAGAAAAGGTGAGATTTGACTTTCATAAATGATTCTTTCACAAATGTCCTTGATCACACTACTGTGGCTCCAAACCTTATACTCTTCAGACTCACATTCTGTCTTCATTGTCAGTCAAGTTGGGCTACAGCAGATATACAAATGCAGCTGGCTCTATGCTGTTAGAATAAAATTTGCATTTACCTTGAGTTTTAGCCATCATCTCATTTGCAAATCGATGAAACAAACTTCAAGTTTTGGTTCAACCAAAAGTCTTTGTCAAATAGCAAGGTTGACATTGCTGACACCATCTATTCCAACTCTGAAGATTCCTCAGCTCCACAGTTACCGCCACTTAGCTGTGGGGCTTATGGCCCTGTTCTTATGGTCACATTCCCAAGGCAACTTTTGGGCTGCTTGTTTCAACCTTACCTCTCACCACCTGCCTTATTAACAGGTATGACAAGGAGGGACCCTGACTGCACTCTAACCCAATCCTTACCTATGACTTTAGCAAGAGCACTTGCAACAACTTCCCAGGAGGCCCTTCTTTCCCCTGAACCCAACCTTCAGGGTTTTGTCCTTTCTCTACCAAAAAGCCATATGTCTTTGAATATCCTATCTTTGTCATCAAAACTATTGAGCCTAAGATTTTATTTTACCCTCCTTACAAGCTAATAGGTTAGTTTGTTACTATTTCAAGGACACTGCTACAAGACACAAGACTCTTGGGTCAGAGACAAAAGACTTTATTACTCAGAGCACAGCAAGTGGCATGAACATCAGCATGATTGCTTTGGTTCCTCCTAACGCCAAGTTCCCAGGGGAAGATGCAGAGGGCCCAGATGAATGCTACTCATACAGGCTGGGTTTGCATTACAGCTGAGGAATATTTGAAGGAAACTGATTTTAGAGCAAGTAGTAAGAAGCCTGCTTTTTGTCCTGAAGGGAAACTCTACTTCTGTCCTTCCTCGAGGTTATTCATTATACTCTGCTATGAAATGTAAAGAATGGTCAAGGTCTTGCAATCTGGATACACTCAGTAAGAGCTAGTGTTGTTTTTGTTCAGTCGTTCAATCATGTCTGACTCTTTGCGACCCCGTGGACTGCAGCACGCCAGGCTTCCCTGTCCTTCACCATTTCCCAGAGCTTGCTCAAACTCATGTCCATTGTAGAGCCACTCAAAGCCCATGACAATTGCCTCTGCCAACATTAACATATTGGAGTGCTTATTCCACACTGGATACTCTGCTAAACACTTTTTCTGTGTTGTCTCATTTAATCCACATGACAACTTGGTGAGTCAAATATTAGTAACACCTCCATTTAATGGATGAGAAAATTTACATTCACAGGCTCTAAAAGGCCAAAATTGCCTACCTGTAAGGGGAAAATCAAACATTCAAACCCAGTTCTCAAACCAAGACTCATTCTCTTTTCCACTGTGTTACAGTGTCTCTCATGTATTGGACTCAGGATATTGCAATGTTCCTCAGAGCATTTTAACAGATATAGACTTATCAGGACTGTACATGTACATAAAGAGATTTTAATAATAACTAACAAGCTTAAATACAAATATTGCAAGGGCAGAACACATTTCTCATGAAATTACCTTAAGTAATGTTGGTAGTGGTTGCCTTCTCTGTGTGGATGCTGCTAAATTGTCCCTGTTGCATCTGAAAAGATAACTATTTACCTTGGTTTCCACCAACTGTCTAGTTTATACCTGTTGTTCCAATGTATTTATTACTAGTGGTCCCAAGGAATACGAAAACAGCTATCCTCCATGGTTTTTATTGTGATGGTGTTTTTCTTCAGAAATTATTGAAAAGATAAGAGAATGAGGCTAATTGAATATTTTATATATCAAAGGAGCATTTTCAAACTTTGTATATCAAATCAACAGGGAGGTCTAACATTTGGGCTTGTTAATGTACACACAAGCCTGTGGGAGGAGAGATGTGGTTTGATAACTTAAAACTCATTTATACTTTTAGCAGATTAGTTCACCTGCTAAACAGCACTATCCTGAGGGAATAGATTGAATAGTGTGGATGGCAGAAGGAGTAAAGACCAAAACATGGAAGATGTTTGGCTAGGATTTCAGATCTATGAGTTAAATGCCTCAGGACGGAGCCTTTATTAATAGAGGTTCCAGCATGAGGATTTAAGTTCCTGGGGAAGACTGAGAAGGAAGAGTATGAGAAAATAAAATGAGATGAGGACTCAGGAAGAGAGATAAGGAATACAGTTTGCTTACTTTTCACGCTCAGGGTATTATGAGTTAATCCTTGAAAGAACGGGTGGCTCCCATTCATTTTCCTACCAACATAACATGCATAACATAACAGTCATTCAGAATGCCAGCCCCTGTGAGTCTCATTAGGCTTACTCTGAGGAGCTACCCTCTCTAGAGATGAAATGTGTTCTATTTCAGCTCTGTACTTAAAGTATCAAAATATACAAGTAGGTAAATATACTGATCAATAACAGTAGGTCAGAAGTTCCAAAGTATTTGGGTTTCTTCCATTTAGCTCCTGGGCAAATCACCTGACCCTTTACCTGAGTTTCCCATGGCTAAAGCAAGTCAAATCAGTTCTCTCCTACTGTTTCAGGTGAGTATACATTGGATACATTTTTAAGAACCATGTAGGAGTTCAATGTTATAACACTAAACATATGGAATCTTCCTAGGTAAACTTCAAAATATTCCCTTATTTTGGTTTAAAAATGTGAAATTCCTCTTCAATTACTCTTGCTCTGTGCCATGTCCCTACAATGTTATCATTGTAAATGTTCTGAAATTAACAGACATACTTCTTGCTGAAGCACAGATAGCTGATAAAGCAGGGTTGTGGACCCTAAAAAGAACAAAGGCCTATGCACAAAAGACTTTTCCTTCCAAAGGCTACAAAATTCAGCTTGAAGGATCGGCAAACACCCCGTACTTCATTCAGCATACCTGTATATTATCTGAATCCATTCTGGCAAGCCAGCTAAACGGTGAGACCTGCTCTCTGGAGATTAATTCTGTTTCCTTTTATATTCTGTATTGAAGTGTCTCTTGATAAGGTACTTTCAGAACTTCAATGTCCAATTTACACACGATATTAAAAACAGTGGACTCACAGGTCTGAGTTGATCTTTTTCCTCATTCTCGTGCTTATTTTCAGAAAACACAAAGAATGACCAACTACTGCAAATAACCATATAATTTCCAGTTAGAGATTCTGTAGCATTTTTGTGAAAGACTTTTGCTTTCCTTGCCGTTAAGCTACTTCTGTAAGGATTGTCTAAAGAAAGTAGACTTCTCAGAGGAAATGATAGATAATTAATCTCCCAGGACAAAAAGAATGGAGAACAATTGAGTGCCTCTTCCCAATTTTAGTCATACAGACTTTAATTTTGAAATCCAACACTATTGGAGCTGCAAATATAAGACCTTTTAAGAGAGAAACAAATAATACACTTTGTGGTATATTGTTCCAGTTCACAATCATTGTGGATAATCTAAATCCTTTTTATAGATTTCATAGTACCTACCGTAAGGTAAGATATATGACATATATTTAATACTTAGGAAAACTTAGATTCAGACTTCAGTTCACCCTGAATTTTTTCTTAAAAAATAAAACTTTATGTAAATTCTAATAAGACTCAAAAATTTTTTCAAGGCCCCACAAGATCAAATTAGTTTTAAGTGAGACTCGTCTTCCCACAGAAAATTCATACAAAATTGAATTGAAGTTTTTAAACAGAGCTCATGCTCTGTGCTTTGAAACTTAGTTAATGTTGTTGATAATCAAAATATAAGTTTAGTCCCTTTTATACTTTTCTAATTATCAAACTTACCAGTATTAGTCTCTGACACGGTACTGTGAAAATTATTGCATCAGTCTATTCCACACTTTAAACCAATTGACCCAGAGTTTAAATTAATTCAAAAATTTGCTACATGCATTGTTATAAAAACAACCAGATGCGCTACTTAAATTGTGACTACAATATGGTTTCAGGTAGAAATGAGAATTGGTCCTGGGGGAAATTAAATTTTAAAATGGTGACAGAAGCATGTTGCACGAAGATAAGAGGAACGTGGAACAAAAATGATAATGACTTCTCAGAGAATCTGTGACCTGAACATCAAAAGTTTGAGGCTTTAGGGATGAAAGGAGAATAACACTTGACCTCTATTCTCGAGAAGTTTGTAGTTCTGTAGGCACAGGTGGGCTTTTACTGGTGTCAGGATGATGTTGATTGCTTTCATGTGTGCCGTCTGTCACAGATACTGCCATTTGGTTCACTCAACCACATTGCAATCCCCCTTGAGAATGTACTTCTGTACAACAAAATCTGGAAAACTAAAATCTATATTTCTTCGTTCCTTTACAGTTAGGAATATGTAGGTATATCGTTGGGAGGGTTTTTTGGCTTCATTATTTATCCTGACCATGTAGCATATAAAATTATTTCTTTTGACTTGCCAGAGACTTTATTCTAGCTAATACTCTGTATAAATCTCTTCCTGGTTAAATTAGTGTATTACTCTGGGTTCTGCAGAGAAACAGATCCAAAAGGATACACACACACCCACACATTTATACAGATGTATTTATATCTATCAAGAAATAGAAAACAAAAGAAGTTTATTTTAAGGAATTGGCTCAAGGAATTGTGGAAGCTGAAGAAAGCCAAGATTTAGAGAGTCCGCCAGCAAAATAGAGACCCAGGGAAGAGTTGTGGTTCTAGTCCAAAGGCCTCCTGCTGGCTGTATCC
>NW_011495082.1:1242423-1285347 GCF_000754665.1 Bison bison bison
GTATCCTCCCTTCTTCTAGGGAGGTTATTCTTTTTCTACTAAATTCTTCACATTTTTGAATGAGATTCACCCACAATATGGGGAGTAATTTGCCTTATTCAAAGTCTACCGATTTAAATGTTAATCTCAACTAAAAAATATCTTCACAGAATCATCTAGAATAATGTTTGACCGAATATCTAGGTACCACATCCTGGCCAAGTTGATATATAGAGTTAATCATCACAACTAGTTAGCATGGATTTTGTTGTCCATAATAGAAAGAAGACTATAATATCACACATCTTTTTACATAATCCTCACAATAAACTTGTATGTTAAGGATTGCAATCCTTATTTTATATATGAGGAAATCAGCTTAGGATCAGCAACGTTTTGCACTGCACAGTGAAGTTAGAAGTAGCCAAAGCTGATTGGAAGCCAGAGCTTGAGATTTCAAATTGTGCTCTTTCAGCTACACCAGGACTGCCAACACATTCATTTGGGAAGTTGAAATGAACCACACAGAAGAATTAACAGCTAATGCAAGAGCAAGTGCTAACCCTAAATGTAAAAAGAATGCATATATCTGTATCTTTAACTTGGGTCTACAGCAGAGTTTTATGGTAAGAGTGGAATTTAGGATGAATATTTCATTGCACATATGCCAAGGAAAGAAGGAAAATTCCAGACAAAGGAAACCAAACAAGCAAATACAAGGTATGGATATAGGCATGAATATATGAAGACTGGTTAGGTGTCTGAGCTGACTGGCAAAGTGGAAAGGGAAAAACTTGATGCCTAGGTGGGAACAGATTCTGGGAACTTTAAAATCAATAGCGCAAGTAATCATTACAGGTTGTTGGACTGAGAAGCATCTTGATGAATGTGGTGGACAGCAGTTACTTCTATCCTAGTGACTCAGTCTTCATTTCTAGTCCTGGCACATGAACCTCATATTTTCACCTTATCCCAAAACATGTTTTATTAACACCTCAAATCCCTCATTCCAAATGTCAACCATTTTTCTCCAAGACAGGCTCTCTTTTTTAACAATGGTATTGCTATTTCTTCCAGTCTCCTGAACTACCCCTTTAATGTTTCCCTTTTTATCTCCTTGATCTACCATTCAACAGGGCATTATTTCTTCATTTCAATTTTCACTTGAGAACCTGATAAGATTTAGAACACTGACATGTGCCCAGACTACAATAATAGCTTCCTAACTGACATCTCTGTTTCTAGCATAAAAGAGGGTTGTGGGAAAAAATATGCTTATGTTCTCAACACAGTCTGTGACTGGCTCTTCAAATTCTAAAGGTTATTTACAACTTAGGTAGTAAAAGGACCACCTCTGCTGTAAAGATTTGGCATAATTCTTAGAGAGAAGTGAGTGTATTAGATATATTTCCCAACCCCTGCCCCAGGCAGAATTAATTATTCCCATAGGACTCTAAACTTGCCCAAAGATAGGATATATCACATTGTTTTATAGTCAGTTATTTATATGCCTGTCTACCCCTAAAGTGTAAGTTTTTAATCCAACACACACCACTTTTTCACCATTAAGTATGACCCTCTAAACTGTCATATCTTCACTTCTCTGTGGACCAAATTTAGAACTCATTATCTATCATTATAATTATTCTGTATTCTGTTACAGCAATAATTTCTTTCATGCCTCTCTCCCTCCATTTTTCTTTGCTAAGCCTCACTCTGGTTAAACGTACCTGTCTTTCCTTCCCATGCCTGCACCCATAGCAGTTGAACTTTGCTGAAGAATAATTTAAAATCAGGAGGACTAACTGATCTCACTACAAATGCATGAACACAAATATAATCCAGTCATTCAACACAACACAGCCGTATTTCTGTATTTTCTTCTTATGTTGCTCTGCCATTCTCCAGACTTACTATCTCACACCTCAAACTCACTCCCAAAAGTGCCACTTTCTTTCCCCTCCCTAACATCCAGATGATGGTCTTACCTTGTGCTTAAAATTTTAAAGGCCCAGTAGTCTCTCCTCTTCTCTCCACAAATCTACCAATAAAATTACAATTGCACAGATACTTTCTTCCTATAACTGTATAAACCATCCCTGGGGGAATCCATTTATTTTCTGGATTCCAGACACCCTCTTCTTCACAAGATCTTTTATTATTTCCCTAGACCATTAATTTTCTCTTTTCTCCTTTCTTTCAACTCCTTCCTTCTTTTTCAGTCCACTTATATCTATCATTTCTTATTTTAAAATAATATTTTCATAGACCCTCCTTCAATTGACACCCCACATTTATGCTCTTCATATTAAAAGTTCTGTCTCCTCTCTTCACCTTACAATCTCCAACTCACTCCAATAAGGATTCTCCTCATACCATTCCACAGAAATTGCTCTCGATAAGGTAAACAATGACCACCATATTGTCAATCCCAACCCAATGGACACTCCTATGTTCTTATTTTACTTGACTTCTCAAGAACATTTAATATAACTGATCGTGTCCTTAGACGCTATTTCCTCCTAGCTTCACTGAGGGATTATTTTCCTATTCATTGGTCACTCCCCCAGTCTCTTGCTTCCTCCTCCTGTTTAAATCACTGAAATTTTGGTGTGTTCTGGGACTCACTGCTGGGTAATTTTGTCTTCCCTATCTACACATTCTCTAGATGGGTTATTTTTATCCAGTACCATGATTTTAAAGTCTCATCTGGTTAACAATTTGTTTCATATCTATTAATAAATCTAGTCTTCAAACTCATTTATCTAACTGCCTTTTTAGTATCTCTATTTGGATGTTAATATGCATCTTAAAGTTGACATTATCATGATAGAACTTATCCCTACCCCATTCACCCCTAAAAACATGCTTCCTTTTCCAGTTCCCCTGTGTTAATACTCACTTACCATCTAAATATCTGTCCAAGCCAGAACTTCTGAGAAGCCATTTTTGATTCATCTTTATTTCTACACCCCCATTTAAATCATTAGTAAGATTTACAGACCTTCCTGAAAGCATACTTCATATCTGTCCCCTCCCTGTGTCTTCTCTTGGCCCTCCATACTCCATTTCTACAGAATACTCAATAAAATCTTTAAAAACTACAAACCAGCTACTATTCAGTGTTTTACCCTTAAGCTTCCCTCAAACAGAACAAAATGCAAAATGTCCCCCTTTCAGTTCAGTTCAGTTCAGTTGCTCAGTCGTGTCCAACTCTTTGTGACCCCATGAATCACAGCACGCCAGGCCTCCCTGTCCATCACCAACTCCCGGAGTTCACTCAGACTCACATCCATCGAGTCAGTGATGCCATCCAGCCATCTCATCCTCTGTCGTCCCTTTCTCCTCTTGCCCCCAATCCTTCCCAGCATCTGAGTCTTTTCCAATGAGTCAACTCTTCGCATGATGTGGCCAAAGTACTGGAGTTTCAGCTTTAGCATCATTCCTTCCAAAGAAATCCCAGGGCTGATCTCCTTCACAATGGACTTGTTGGATCTCCTTGCAGTCCAGGGGACTCTCAAGAGTCTTCTCCAACACCACAGTTCAAAAGCATCAATTCTTCAGCACTCAGTTTTATTCACAGTCCAACTCTCACATCCATACATGACCACAGGAAAAACCATAGCCTTGACTAGACGAACCTTTGTTGGCAAAGTAATGTCTCTGCTTTTGAATATGCTATCTAGGTTGGTCATACCTTTCCTTCCAAGGAGTAAGTGTCTTTTAATTTCATGGCTGCAGTCACCATCTGCAGTGATTTTGGAGCCCAAGTCTTACCTCTTCCATTTGTCCCATAACATTTTCCCTAAACCATCATATTTCCTTCACACTTGGCTTCCTTCTGCTCAAACACAACAAATGTGTTTCTCTGCTGGAATTATTACACTGTTGCTCCCTCTGCTCTGAGTACTTCTTCCCAGTCTTCACATAACCAGTTCTTAATGGGTATTCAGATCTTGTTTCAAAAGTCACCTCCTTGGAGAGACTCTGTCTGCCCATCAGTCTAAAGTAACCAGTAAATTACTTCCTATGCAATTACCCTCTTATGATTATTTGCATAGTTATTAACATCTGATTCTTCTTATTTAATAATTTATCTATGCATTTATTTATTCATTCTTTCATCTCTTTATTGTCCCTGTACTAGAATGTAACCTTCATGGAAGTTTTTTTCATACCTGGTCTGTTCCCTGCTATATCCCTGTTGCCCAGTAAAATGACTGGCATATTATAAGAATTCAATAATTAAGGTGAATGAATGAATAATGAGATCTATGATAGTTGCTAGTGATTATGATAGAATTGAACTTTGGGGATCTTTTTTAGTTGGATATGGCCATATAACTAGTTTTGCCAAACAGTTGTGAGCAATAATAGCAGTGTCACTTCTGGGTCAGAACATCTCATGTCAGTGCAAAAGCCTATGTGAATATTTGGGAAATCTATCAGCCTGTCTGGAATGAGTACAACAGTGATATAGAAGCAGAACTTCCTGCCAACTCACAATAGTAGCAAGAAATAACCTTTTGTTGCTCTAAGTCATTGAGATCTTGAGATTTTATGTTACATTACGTAATCTAGGCTGTCGCAATAAATAAAAGAGTTATGTTTGTATATTCATCAGTTATCTCAGTGTAAGTATGCTATATGTAACAGAGGGATGGGATGCTGAACCTTCACATAATTGAAAATTTGTCTATAATTTTATATTCTGCCTTCCGTATCTATGGTTTCACATCCTCAGATTCAACCAGCTATGGATTGTGTAGTACTATAGTGCCATTTGGTGAAGACAGTCTGTGTATAAATGAATCTGCACAGATCAAACCCATGTTGTGTGTGTGTGGTTTGTATGTATGTGTGTATATATACATATATATGTATGTATGTATATATATATATTTTTCCTGTTTCTTTATCTGTAAATTTGGAGAAGTAACCCTTATTTTTCACACTATTTGTCAGGAGCAATGTAAACCAAAGGTAACATTTATTAAGCAATTACATGTGCCACACAGAATGCTGGCTAATATCTTGGTTTTTAAGTATCTTCTTTATTTCTCACAACAGCCTTCTGAAGCCTGTTCTATTACTCTGTCTATTTTACAGGTTAAGAAACTGAGGTACAGAGAGATTAGTTAACTTGCCTAAGATCACATAGCTAGTAAGTGGTGGAGTTGAGACTTGAAATCTAAACCTGAGCAATGTATCTCAAATTCTGTGATTTTACAAAGGATACAAGCATACAAAGCAGTTGCCCTATTTCCTGGCACACATTAGTTTTTCAAATGGTAACTATACTAGGCATTGAATATCTAAAGAACTGTACAATCCAAAGTGTTTACTTTATTATCTTAAAGGTTTTGTCTCTTTCTCATCAGTAAAAATTGCCTAAAATGTTGTGTTTGTAGGTGAAGGGAAATGAAATTTAGTATTTACCTGGTTACTTTGATCAAGGTAGACCACCACATTTGACAATTTTGGCTCTAGTTGATTTATTTTAGGAGATCTGGTATCTTTAACTACAGGCCTTTTCTTTTTTCAATCAATCAGTATACATGCAGTGTATAAGTATCTACTAACTTCCCAAAAGTATGTTGAGCATTGTGGAATCAAGTTGGAATTAAAATTGAGAGCACATAAAATGACTAAAGGACAGTATGGATCCATATTTTTAAATGCCATTTGATACAGATAGCAAATCCCATGAAACTTTAGAGGAGAAAGATCATTGAATTGTGTTATTATAAGCTTGTGATAGATGTTTGCAACTTTATACAGTTGTGTCACCATTAAATTAATGTGGAAATCAAAAACCTTTTAAAAGAATTCTACCTGATCATTAAAAGGAATCTAAATAAAATCCTTCATGATGTGAATTAAAATCCAATTTCTAGACAAACAGAGATTTGAAAAATATCTATTGTTAGAAAAAAGGTATAACTATGTATACTACAGTTTTTATTTGCTTGAGGTGTAAGTATAAGAATTGCATTCAACATAAATTCTAAATTTTGAAACATAAGTAATCCTGATCACAGATTCCCTAGTATAGTCAGATAAATGTCTGGAAAAGATGAAATAAATTGAGGAAATTCAAGGGAAAGGAACTGTGTGATGACATAATGTTGAGTAGTTAGCAACATAAATATATTGAAATTGAATCGGACAAAGATCACTCCTGCTGTTGAACCATATGGAAGACACTTAAGGAATGAATTGCTACGGGTGGTGTTTATCTTAACTACATAAACCCAACTGTGCTATACATGTTAACATTGACTCTTGAAAACATGGTTGCCAAACTTCAAACAAAAGTAGGACAGTTGCTTGCAAGAATTTTATTACAATTTTTATGGAAGATTGTCATATATATAAACTTCTGAGAGCCTAGCTGAATGTATGAGTGAATTTGAAGTCAGTCTCCCATTTTTTAAAGAGTGAATTGTATTGGAACAGGCAACATGAGATTAAGCTTGTGATATAAGGTTACAGATGTAGGTGAAGATGAGCAAAAATTATAAAGCAAAGAAAGGAGGAAGGAGAAATGAAGGAAAAAAGAAAGATAACTGCGAATAAATATGGCATTTGATAAGTAGTTTGTTATCAATCATTCTTATATGTCTTAATTTTATTACTCAGGAGTGTTCAAATCACTGTACCCGTTTCTCAAACTTGAAAAAACCTGTATATACTTTTTTATAGGGTTTGGGGAGTTAATTCTCAGAACCTCAGAGAATAGGTCTTCCTCCCCCACCTTTTCTTCCCGTAATACTTTGTAATTACTCATTCTCCAGTTCAAGAGGGCTTCGAAAATACTTTTATGCAATGAAAACCTGGTGTGAAAGTTTAGAAACCGGAAGATATTTCAATAGTCAAAACATTCTAAAGTGTGAAGTCTCCTTTGGAACTTCTTTAAATGGTGACAAAGAAAAATTTAACTTAAAATGCTAAGTACACGTTGAAGACTAAAGTAGCAATGTAACTAGTAACTAGTGTAATATTGTAATTATTAACAAATATTGAATAAGATCTATCTGTCAAGACAGGGGCCTTGACTATAGGGACAAAGGTACTAGATACCCATAAACATATGGAGGTGATGGGGCCCTAGATAGACGCCTTTTTTAATTCAGATTCTAGCCATCATTACTTATGAAATAAGTAAAATAAATAAATAAATAAGATGTTTGAACAAACAACTACTCTACTGCTCGGCTTATGAGCCCAGGAAGTTTCACTGATTATCCCTGCCACACATGGAAGGTTCCATTCTTTATCGATACTGGATGCTTGGGGCTGGTGCACTGGGACGACCCAGAGGAATGGTATGGGGAGGGAGGAGGGAGGAGGGTTCAGGATGGGGAACACATGTATACCTGTGGTGGATTCATTTTGATATTTGGCAAAACTAATACAATTATGTAAAGTTTAAAAATAAAAAAATAAAAAAAAGAACCAGGAGAGAAAATTATGCTTATTTTGGGAAAATAGAAAAAATAACAACAGAATACCTTTACAAAAATCAGAACTTCGTTCTTCACTTGCCCCTACATGGGTATAATTGACTTTTAGGGAGAAAGTTAATGGATCTTAATAACAATTTTAAATTCAACTACAAGACTAAAACTTAGAAGAAATGCTTTAGGCTGCCTTAGGCTACTTAAGAAAGTTACTACTGAATTTCTCTGGAGAACCAATGACTTATTTCTGATATTTGAGGAAAAGCAATGTACTAGTTACATAATCATATGAGTAAGACTGATTTCCTGTAATGACACAGTAGTTAAATAAATTGTTTGACATCTCTCAAATAAAGTTCTATGTGAGGCTTAGGTCCCAAACTCTGGGCCTCAGTAGCATCCCTATTTGAATGAACTGTCTCTCTACAAGCAGGCAGCTTTCCATCAATTAAAGTGCTCTGAAAGAAGAAAATACAAAGTCTAGGCCAAATCTTTCATTTCCCATGGGAAATTTCCTTGGTGAGAGCAGAACTGGTTGATGATTAAGTTCATGTCTAAATATCACTTGTGCCTGGAAGCATCGTAGAAAATTCCATTATAGCAAGCCCAAATATCAATGTGGCCACCACAGAAAGCTGCCAGTTAAAAGTCGGGTAATGTCTCCCACTTAACAACTTTTCTCCCCAGAGGGAAAAAAGTACTTTATATGCTCTACTCTGTGGTTCCTGATAGAAAGGATTAGTGTCACAGAGGTTTCAGAGTTTCTATTGATTTCTTGAATGGAAATAACAGATGTTGTTAATGAACCTCCATGTGGCTATACACGCAGAGTAACCCCACAGCGGCTCCCTTAGGGTGTAAGCTTTTCTAGTTTGGAGTTAACTTAAATGTGCCTATCACCAGCAACAGGGTGCCACAGTTTAAAATTTACCTCTGGGGGAAATTTTTATATAACTGTTAGGAAAAATATTCACTTCCAAACCTGGTTAACTCCCTCAAAACAAAAGATAAGGAGTGTTAATGAAGATTTTTTTTTGTATCTATACGATAGAATATATATATGAACATAATAACATCCAAGGAGAAGAAAAATAAGCATGTTTGTTATGGATCTACCTCTGTCTCTAGAAGAAAACTATCACCGAATAAAAATCTTGCTAGCACCATTTGCTCTAAAACTCTAATGATATCATTGCCTGTGTGCGTAAAAAGATAAACATATCACTGTTAGTAAATGTAAATCACTACTTCTTTGATTCAAACTACTTCAAAGTACTCAAAGTGCCAAGGTTGATTGTTTTTTAGAACAAAGATAGACTAAAAGCTTTTGTATGATTTAAAATCTGAAAAAAAAAAAAAAAAAAGGCAAAGATGGACATCCAGTTCCAGGAAGCATAGAGGTCTAAATAGCATCAACCCAAAGAGGACCACACCAAGACACATTGTAATTAAAATGACAAAAATTAAGGGAAAAAAAGAATACTAAAAATAGCCAGGGCAAAACAACATTACTAATAAAGGGAACACCCATATGGTGATCAGCTGACTTTTCAGCAGACACTCTGAAGGCCAGAAGGAAGTGAACTATATATTTGAAGTGATGAAAGGAAAGGAAACACCTACAACAAATACTCTGCCTAGCAAGGCTTTCATTCAGATTTGATGAAGAGATGAAAGGCGAACGACAAGCAAAAGCTAAAACAGTTCAGCAGCATGAAGCCAGTTTTACAAGAAATAAAGGAATTTCTCCAAGCAAAAATGATAATACTATAATTAGAAACATGAAAATTGCAATGGTAAAAATGTCATCAGTAAAGACAAATATACAGTAAAAGTAGAGAATCAACCATTATATAAAGCTAGTAAGAAGGTTATAAGACAAAAGTTGTAAAATCTTCTATATCCATAATAAATAGTTAAAGGTTAAATAAGAAAAAATATGTAAAATATGATGTCAAAAACAGTCAAGATGATGGAGGAGTAAAAATGCAGGATTGTGAAAATACATCCAAACTTAAGAGAAAGCAACTTAAAATGATCATTTATGTTAAATTATATATATGTCTCACGGTAACCACAAACAAAAAATCTAGAATAGATACACATAAAAAGACTGCCTAGGGACAAATAAAAATGTAAACACAGTGATCCAAACTCTGTGAGATGCTCCAACAGCAGTTCTAAGAGGGAAGTTTATAGCAATACAAGTCTTCCTCAGGATGCAAAAGAAAATTCTCTAACAATCTCACTTATACCTAAAGAAATTATAAACAGAAAAACAAGAAAAATGCTAAGTTAGAAAAAGGAAAGAAACCATAAATACAGAGCAGAAACAAATGAGATAGAGGCCAAAAACCAGAAAATTTCAATGAAACTAAGAGCTAATTCTTTGAAAAGATAAACAAAATTGATAAACCTTTAGCCAGACTCATCAAGAAAAAAGAGGGCCCATATCAATGAAATCAGAAGTGAAAAAGGAGAGGTTACAACTGACATCACAGAAATACAAAGGATCATAAAAGATTACTACACACAATTATATGACAAAAAAGTGGACAACCTAGAAAAAAAATGGACAAATTCCTAGAGATGTACAATTTCCCAAGACTGAACTAAGAAGAAATGGAAAATACAAACAGACCAGTTACCCATAATGAAATCGAATCAGTAATTACAAAACCTCCCAACAAACAAAAGTCCAGGACCAAATGCCTTTACGGGTAAATTCTGCCAAACATTTAGAGAAGAGAAATCATGAATCCTTAAACTAGTCCCAAAAAAATTGGAGAGGAAGGAGCACTTAATCATTGATGAACATGAGAATATCTTCAACAAAGTACTAGCAAACAGAATTCAGTAATATTTTAAGGGAACCATAGACCATAATCAAGTGGCATTTATCCTAGAAACACAAGGATGCTTCAGTAGCTGCAAATCAATCAGTGTGACATACCACATTAGCAAATTAAAGAATAAAAATACTAAAGAATCACAATAGATGCAGAAAAAAATACATCTGAGGAGTTAACATCCAAAATACACAAAGAACTCATAAAATTCAACAGCAAAAAATCAAAAAACTCGATTTGAAAACAAACAGAAGATCCAAATAGACCATGCAATCTAAGTATTATCAGGCCTTATTTTTATATAACCTTTTGTTTTTTATATATTCTTACATCTCCGTAATATTGCCAGTAACATGATGGGTACTCAGTAAATATACATTGAATGACTGATGGTGTTTGGTTTGTGTTGCATATATAAGAAGTCAACTGATATTTTCATAAACAAAGAAATTCTTTTTCTACATTTAAATTTTATTTATTTATTTATATTGAAAAATGGTTGGTTGATAATATGTTAGTTTCAGGTATACAAAAAAAGTGATTCCGTTATTCATATACATTTTTATATATCTATGTTCTTTTTTCTATTCTTTTCCATTATACCTTATTATGAAATACTGAATATAGTTCCCTGTGATAAACAGTAAATCCTTGTGTTTATCTATTTTATGTACAGTAGTGTATATCTGTTAATCCCATACTCCCAGTTTATCCCTTCCCACACATTTCCCCTTTGGTAGCTACAAGGTTGCTTTCTAAGTCTGTGAGTCCGTTTCTGTTTGTAAATAAGTTCATTTTTATTGCTTTTTATATTTGACATATCAGTAATATCATGTAATATTTGTCTTTCTCTGATGTCACTTAGTATTATAATCTCTAGATCCATCTATGTGGCTGCAAATTTCTCTCTTTGAAGTTTTCTTTAACAGGATCAAAGTTAATTACTTAATGTATTCTATTTCTCTATGGCCATGAACGGAGAAGGCAATGGCACCCCACTCCAGTACTCTTGCCTGGAAAATCCCATGGATGGAGGAGCCTGGTGGGCTACAGTCCATGGGGTCGCTAAGAGTCGGACACGACTGAGCGACTTCACTTTCACTTTTCACTTCCATGCATTGGAGAAGGAAATGGCAACCCACTCCAGTGTTCTTGCCTTGAGAATCCCAGGGATGGGGAAGCCTGGTGGGCTGCTGTCTATGGGGTCACACAGAGTCGGACACAACTGAGGTGACTTAGCAGCAGCAGCATGGCCGTGAAGATGGAAGAAAGAAAAGCCAAATACTTCCCCCAAATATTTCTCAGCAGGTTTTTTTTTTTTCCATTCATCATTCAATTTTGGAGCTTTTATTTTAGCTCATTTTTTTTTCCTATAAAGACAAACTGTCAAGTATATGAGTGTTTGAAGACACTGTCACTCACCTGGATTGCTTTATGGCAAATTAAAAGCAAACATAACAACTTCCATATTTCATTTCCCAAAGTAACAGTTCAGAGTTCTATGTTTTCTATGGTGTTTACAGTGAATATATATACATATTTTTGTTTTAAAACAATAAGTCTGGAAAATATGTTTTCTTAAGATCATTATGCTTACTATAATTTTAATATTTTAACTAAAAGTTACACTAAAAATTGAATAGCAATTTACTTTTAAGTGTTAGGGTTTCTGCTAATATGCAAACAGATTTTCCACATCAAGGTTAACTTTAGGTCACATATGTTTGAAAAGCAAACATTACAGTTTCAGCTCTTTATGATTCAGTTCAGCATTACTAGCAAGAAACCCAGCCCACCACTGAGTATTAGCTTACTGCCTCAGCACTCACAGTCCAGTGAGGCTTTGCTAAAATGTTCTGCATCTCTACTTTTTTTTTCACCTCTCAGCCACTCTTGCTTTTCTTTACTTTGGGAAATTATTTTGGAAGATTTAGTACGATATGTTCTCTAAGCTTCTTGAAAGACATGAATGTAAAAAAAAAGAAAACCATTGTACTTTATTTTAAAAATCTGACATTTCTGTTTTACATTTCTTTATCATGATTAATAATGGTAGTTCATTTTTCAAAACTTAAAAAAAAAAAAAAAAAACCTTACCAAATTCATAAAGACAGCAAGGAAACTGTTTATTCATTCCAAAATATTTTGATAAATTTACTAAAGGATTACAATGTGCTGAGTGCTTTGGGGAGTACAGATGGGAATTTCATGTTGTTTTCCATATTGTTTCTTTATTACTTTATTATATAAATAAAAGATATATAAATAGTTAACTTTAATGTAAAGTTAAAAGTAATCTGATTTCTTCTGCAACTTTCCAGATGCAGTTGAATGTAAATGAAGAAAATCAGAGAATCAAATGGAGAGGTTTCTGTTTCAAATCTCAATAGGGCACAGAATGTTGCCCCTTGAAATTATCTGCTTCTGTGATAAGCTCACTTTCCCAATTTCAGAAACAATTCTTATGTAAATTCTCTCTCCTCCAGTCTTGAGGTCTACTTTCTGCACTTCTCACACTGAAACTAGCACTTCATTGACAAGCAAGATATTGGATTCTAGATATCTCACATTCCTTCTGCCAAGTCTATGCTGTAAAAGCATATGCATCTTTTCTTCATAGTAAAATGGAAGACTGTCTTTAATGGCACCCCACTCCAGTACTCTTGCCTGGAAAATCCATGGATGGAGGAGCCTGGTGGGCTGTAGTCCATGGGGTCGCTAGGAGTCGGACATGACTGAGCGACTTCACTTTCACTTTTCACTTTCATGCATTGGAGAAGGAAATGGCAAGCCACTCCAGTATTCTTGCCTGGAGAATCCCAGGGAAGGGGAAACCTGGTGGGCTGCCATCTATCGGGTCGCACAGAGTTGGACACGACTGAAGCGACTTAGCAACAGCAGCAAGGCTTACTTACCTCCTTACTTATCCTCTGGGTAAATTCTCAGAGTCTTTTTGAATGCCATGCTGCCTTGACTCCTCCTTTCCCTTTGCATCATTGATCTTCCCCTTGACTGAATCATTTCTATTAATATATGTTGCTCATCCATATTATAAAAGAGAAATCTCCCTCAGTACAACAGTGTCCACTAACTTCTGCCAATTTTTCAGATTTTCTGTATAGTTCAACTTAATTTTTTCTTCTTTTTCTGATCTTCAATTCATATTTCTGTTTGAATTTTGCTTCCACTCCCAACATTCCCTGTTCAATACCAGATGATTTCTATGTTGCCAAAATTAGTGAATATTTTTCCATGTTTTCTTAGCCTCTCAGCACATTAGGCAGTAGTTAGCAATCACTCCTTCCTCTGCAAAACCAAACTTCTTTCTTCTTACTTTTCAGGACTTTTCAGAGTCCTCTCTACGTATCTCCCTATGTGATTGTCTCTGTTCTCATGGATTTTTAAATTATTTACATATGATCGATTCCCTTATTTATAATTCAAGCTTTGACTCTCTCCTCTGAGATCCCAGCTCATACCCAGTTGCCTTTCTGTTCCATTGATCTGAATCTCTAATAGACATTTCAAACTTAATAGGGCCTTAAATGATTTCTTGATTTTTAGCATAAAATATTGTCTTTCCTAGCCTTTCTCTTTTGGCTCAAGCCAAAAATAAAGAAAGAGAGAAAGAATTTTGTTTGATTCCTCCTATTTATTCATGAGTAAGGCCAATTGATTCTACTTATTTTGGAATCAATTGGCCTTACTCATGAATCACAGTGGGCCTGGGCTTCCCTGATAGCTCAACTGGTAAATAATCTGCCTGCAATGCAGGAGACCCTGGTTCGATTCCTGGGTTAGGAAGATCCCCTGGAGAAGGGATAGGCTACCCACTCCAGTGTTCTTGGGCTTCCCTTGTGGTTCAGCTGGTAAAGAATCCACCTGCAATGCTGGAGACCTGGGTTCAATCCCTGGGTTGGGAAGATCCCCTGGAGAAGGGGGAGGGTACCCACTCTGGTATTCTGACCTAGAGAATTTCAGGGACTGTATAGTCCATGGGATTACAAAGAGTCGACACGACTGAGCGACTTTCACTTTCTTTCCAAACCATGTACGTACAATATGCCTATTTCTCTCCTTTCCCATTATTTTACTCTGAGCCAAGTTATTATCTCTTTCTTAGACCATTGATAGAGCCTCACAACTGTTCTACCTCTGCTCTAAAACTACCCTGCAGAACAGGAAGAATGATGTTCTTCTGAACTTACTTACATAGTTCCTCTTCCCCAACACTGAACAGTGACGAAAAAGAAGAGACGTTAGAAGGGGATTTCAAAGATCCTTAAAATTTTTGTTCTGGAAAGTTAGAAAAAATATTTTCCTAAACAGCAGTCTAGCACTAACAAAGACATAGAAGTGAATAAGCTTAAGGTAACTACAGATGAGTGAGTGGTTCTATTTGGTTTTATCAGAGAGTACATTGGAATAAGTAGTAGAGATAATAAGATCTAGGGGCTTCCCAGATGGTGCTAGTGGTAAAGAACCCACCTGCCAATGCAGGAGATGTAAGAGACATGGGTTCAGTCCCTAGGTTGGGAAGATCCCTTCGAGGAAGGCATGGCAACCCACTCCAATATTCTTGCCTGGAGAATTCCATGGATAGAAGAGCCAGGTGGGCTATGGTCCATAGGGTCACAAAGAGTCGGATACAACTGAAGCAACTTAGCATATGTGCACAATAAGCTCAAGGTTGGAGCCAAATGGAGATCCCTCTGATTTTCTAGGTATTTGAAATTTGATTGGTAATTTCATTTTATGCTCAATATTGAAAAATAAATGAAGCCAGTTTCCCCTGATGGACAGGCAAACAAACATAACAATGTATAAAATATATAGAGAATAGGTATTTAAAGTGATAAGCCAGCCACATGAACTCATCATGCCTCAAGTGTCTTTATCTCGTAAACCATTACACTGGCTTTTGCTTTTGAAATTAGTAGATAGTAAAAATAAAAGTAGACATCTGTTTTTCCCATCTTTTTTTTTTTTTTGTATAGGAAGAAGACCTTATTTCTAACTGGCATAATTGAAAAATCCACTGTGACTGCTTCCCATGCATTTTTTCTTTTGTGAGATACTTTTCCATTTATTAGAAATTCTGTGGTAGATGCTATATCCTGCATTTTATCCACTTTCAATAAGTAAATATAGAAATAAGCTCTCAACCTTTCAATGATGTAAAAACTCAACATCTTGTTTTAGAGCTCAGAATGCCTGGTCAGTTTTCAAAAGTGATTATGTATTATGCTGTGCTCTTGCCCAATCCACAATGTCTCTAGAAGGACAAAGGAAAGTCTAGAAGTGAGAAAAATACAAATACCTCCCGAATTAGACTCAAAAACTTTATTGTCAGCATTGCTCCCAGGGCTTATACTCAACATATATCACTGTCGACTGCCATCACCCCTACTTTCCAGATTTCAAAGATTTTGGAAAAAGGAAAGTCATTTAACCTTAAGCTAAATATCGGGACTAATTAATTAAGGCAGACATTCTGAATTGAACACCAGGGCATCTGTGATTGTTGTGTAATGATGTGTGATGTAAATATATTGTAAATGAATAACTGAGTTAGGCATCAAGTCAATTCACAACTTTCAGTGTTTAGTGCTTTGGGCAGTAAAGCAATTAACACCTTAGAGGTCTGTGGCCAAGAGGTGCCCTTTGGGAGACAGGCAATCAATTGGCCAGTGCATCTGCTCAGCAATTCTAAGATTCCAATTAAACATTTCAAAGAAAGTCAATTTAATTTCAAACAACTGTATTGGCAAGACTAGGTGTACAGAAGCTGCCAAAGTCAATATATTATATGCCATGGGCTGTTTTCACAATTGGAAGAATAGATATAAAAACACTGTTCTCTATAACCTCAAGTTCAGTGGAAACATGTACCCTTTCTTGCACAAGATACATTCTTTGAAGTTTAATAAGTTCCAAGTTCTTTTCCAAGATGTAATTTTATTTACATCCTTCTATCTAAGCTTCATACTTCCATTTTGAAGATAGATATATATCATAAATATTTTAGCTAGATATAGTTGGAATTTCAGTTTTATGAGTCCATGTTTCTACAGAAATAATGGAGGAAAAAAATGGATAGCAGGTATATCAAGTAAAATATTTTTTAAAAGAATAAAAAGTAATGAATATCTAGGATTTCCCTTATGCTTAAAGCCCACTACCACCATTTTTAACCAGGTATTACATACCAAGTATTAATTTTTTAAATTGTACCATTATTTTTATAGTTAGAGCATAATGCTTCTTTGTAAAAATATATCCAGGATTACTTTTGAGAGCATAACCTCTCAGCAAAGATTAGAAAGAGCCCTTGCTATGATCAACCACATAAGGATACTAGTAGCAAATACTATCCTGAAGAAATGCCTGAAAATATTTTTATATATTTATTCCTACTCCTTCTGATTTCACAAATACTATGAATAGGATTAAATATTCAATACAGTATAAAAATGTCAACTAAAATTAAACTTGATTAAAAGACACAGAGATACAGATGTGTCCAACCACTTGAAAAGAATTCAATAAAAAGAAAAAAAAACTGTTATTTTTCTCTTAACTAAATTTCTACATGATTATATTTCTTATAATCAGAGAATGTTATCAAGTTGGTGCAAAAGTAATTGTGGTTTTGCATTGTTGAATGTTGCCAATTGATAAATCACATTTATTTAAGAATAAATTAAGAATAAATGTGATTATGTTATACATCATTTTAATGCACGTTTCTCTCTCTCTCTTTTTTTTTTTTTTGATAATGACATTACTTGCTGTGTATTTTATATTTTAGACTATGGAAATAATGTTGGAAAAAAATCAAATTGGAGCGATTTTCTTATTTGAGTTCAAAAATGGGTCATAAAGCAGTGGAGAAAAATCGAAGGATCAACAATGCAGTTGGCCCAGGAACTGCTAACAAATCTACAGGGTCAGTGGTGGTTCAAGAAATTTTGCAAAGGAAACAAGAGCCTTGAAGATGAGGGCCATCAAAAATTGGCAAAGACCAACTGAGAGCATCATCAAAGCTGATCCTCTTACAACAACATAAGAAGTTGCCAAAGAACTAAATGTCAAACATTCTATGGTTGTTTGGCATTTGAATCAAATGTTCAGTCACTGAGTTCTGTCCAACTCTGTGACCCCATGAACTGAAGCATGCCAGGCTTCTCTGTCCTTTACTATCTTGCAGAATTTGCTCAAACTCATGTCCATTGTGTTGGTAATGCCATCCAACCATCTCATCCTCTGTCGCCTTCTCCTCCTCCTGTCCTCAGTCTTTCCCAGCAGCAGGGGCTCTTCCAATGTATTGACTCTTTGCATCAGGTGGCAAAACTATTGGAGCTTCAGCTTCATCATCAGCCCTTCCAACGAATATTCAGGGTTGATTTCCTTTAGGATCCACTGGTTTGATCTCTTTGAAGTCCAAGGAACTCTCAAGAGTCTTCTCCAGCACCATAAATCAAAAGTATCAATTCTTCAGCTCTCAGCCTTCTTTATGATCCAACTCTCACATCCATATGTGAATATTGGAAAAAACATAAATTTGACTATACAGACATTTGTTGACAAAGTGATGTCTTTGCTTTTTAATATACTGTTTAGGTTTGTCATAGCTTTTCTTCAGAGGAATAAACATCTTTTAATTTCTTAGCTGCAGTCATAATCCACAGTGATTTTGTAGCCCAAGAACATAAAATCTGTCACTGTTTCTACTTTTCCCCACCTATTTGCCATGAAGTGGTGAAACCAGATGCCATGATCTTAGTTTTTTGAATGTTGAATTTTAAACCAGCTTTTAAACTCTCCTCTTTCACCCTCATCAAGAGGCTGTTTGGTTTCTCTTCATTTTCTGCCATTAGAGTGGTGTCATCTGCATATCTGAGGTTTTAGATATTTCTCCTGGAAAACTTGATTCAAGCTTGTGAGTCATCCAGTCCAGTATTTCACATGATGTACTCTGCATATAAGTTAAATAAGCAGGGTAACAATATACAGCCTTTTCATACTCCTTTCCCAATTTTCAACTAGTCCATTGTTCCATGCCCAGTTCTAACTTTGCTTCTTGGCATGCATTTAAGTTTCTCAGGAGACAGGTAAGGTGGTGTGGTATTCCCATCTTTTTAAGAATTTTCCAGTTTGTTGTGATCCACACAGTCAAAGGCTTTAGCATAGTCAAAGAAGCAGATGTTTTTCTTGAATTCCCTTCTTTTTATATGATCCAACAAATGTTAGCAATTTGGTCTCTGGTACCTCTGCCTTTTCTAAATCCAGTTTGTACATCTGAAAGTTCTTGGTTCATGTACTGTTGAAGCCTAACTTGAAGGATTTTGAGCATCACTTTGCTAGCATGTGAAATGGGTGCAATTGTGTGGTAGTCAACATTTTTGGCATTGCCCTCCTGTGGGACTGGAATCAAAACTGACTTTTTCCAGTCCTATGGTACTTTTGAGTTTTCCAAATTTACTGGCACATTGAGTGCAGCCCTTGAAGAAAATGGAAAGGTGAAGAAGCTCAATAAGTGGGTGCTTCACAAGCTGACTGAAAAATCAAAAAAAGAATTGTTTTAAAATGTTGTCTTCTCTTATTTTATGCAATAACAATGAACCATTTCTCGAATGGATTGTGACATGGGATGAAAAGTGGATTTTATATGATAACTGGCAATGACCAGCTCAGTAGTTGGACCAAGAAAAATCTCCAAAGCACTTCCCAAAGCCAAGCTTGCACCAAAAAAAGGTCATGATCATTTGGCAGTCTGCTGCATGTCTTATCCACTACTACTTTCTGAATCCTGGGTAAATCATTACATCTGAGAAGTATTTTCAGCAAATTAATGAGATGCACTAAAAACTGCAATGCCTGCAGCCAGCATTGGCCAACAGAAAGGGCCAAATTCTTCACAACAACACCTGACCCCACATTGCACAACCAATGCTTGAAAAGTTGAGCGACTGGGCTATGAAGTTTTGCCTTATCCGCCATAGTCATCTGACCTATTCCAACTGACTACCAGTTATTCAGGCATTGCATCAACTTTTTGTAGGGAAAATGCTTCCACAACAAACAGGAGGTAGAAAATCCTTTCCAAGAGTTTGTCAAATCCCAAGACATAGATTTTTATGCTACAGGAATAAACAAACTTATTTCTCATTGGCAAAAAGTGTTGATTGTAATGGTTCCTGTTTTGATTAGTAAAGATGTGCTTGAACCTAGCTATAATGATTTAAAATTCATGGTCTGAAATCACAATTACATTTGTACCAGCCTACAATGTACCAGCATTAGTATGTCCCTCAAAAGCTTTCCACTCTATATTTTCATGGGGAGAGAGGAGACTAAGAAAACTAGTTTATCCAGAATTATACAACTGAAGTAAATCATGATTATGCTGAAATGTTCTTGAAACTTTACAATATTGAAAGAGATACCAGTGGAGTGGAATAAAAAGTGCCTGGATTCAAGATCTAAACTTTATTCCTCAGCAGGTCATCTCTGTGCTGATCAATTTATCAAATTTCATGAGTCAAGCTTCTTCATATCTAAAAGGCAGGTGTTAATGTTTGCATTTGTAGTGTTGTCATGAACGTAACACTCATTCATTTTTTTCATACAGGTATTTTTAGTCAACTATATATGCAAGCATTTTATTAAATGTTGGAATTTGAACTGAGGCATAGTTTTAGTCATTAGGAAGCTCATAGTCCAATTGAGGGAGTGAGATTTAAAAAGCTGATGGTCAACTACCATCCACTTTATAATAATAAAACCCCTGATTTTCCGCTGGGCATTTGGTCTTTCAGATCACAAACTATATTTCTAAGCATCCCTTGCAGCTGGGTGTGGACATAGGACTAAATTCTGACTGATAGAATATAAGCAGAAAAGATATGAACAAATTTCTAGTTATCTATTTATAGAGATAAGATACCCATTCTTTATCAAATCTCTTGGAACATAATTTTGGTATGTAGCCATCTTAGACCCTGTGGATGAGGGACAGCCTTAGGGATTGTAAAGCAAAACGGTTTGAGGAGCATAGATTTCATGATAACTTCAAGGAGCAAATCAACACTTGATGGTTTATCATTCAGCAGGTATCTGGGAGAGAAATACACTTCTGTCTTGTTTAATCTACTGTCCTCTAGAGTCTCTGTTAGATACCACTGTCATTTAGGAGTATAGGTTATATCTAAAAGGCAATGGGAGTCAGGGATGGGTTTTTTAAGAAAGTAATTTGGTCATATTTCCATTTTGGAATGTTGACTCTGGTTCAGCCTACAGAACTGATGGTGAGGATCACAAGATGGGAAGGAGAGAGAAGATTTAGGGGATTACTTCATTGATTGGAGGGAGAGGTTACAGTAGAAGTACTGGCTGTGGAAAGGAGCAGAAAAGCTCGTAAGATAATAGATCTCTAGATATATAAGTCTAATTATGTCTAGAGGAAAATTAGAGTGACAAGTCAGGGAAGCATGCAGAGTTTTTGTTTATACAGGTGGGTAGTTGTTGCTCAGTCATTCAGTTTTGTCCGACTCTTTGTGACTCCATGGACTGCAGCACGCCAGGCTTCCCTGTCCTTCATAATCTCCCACAGTTTGCTCAAACTCATGTCCCTTGAGTCAGTGATGCCATCCAACAATTTCATCCTCTGTTATCCCCCTCTCCTCTTGCCTTCAATCTTTCTCAGCATCAGGGTCTTTTCTAATGAGTCAGCTCTTCAAATTAGGTGACCAAAGTATTGGAGTTTCAGCTTCAGCACCAGTCCTTCCAATGAATATTCAGGACTGATTTCCTTGGGTAGGAGTCATATTTATTCACTGATATATAGAATACAGAATAAAATGAATTCATTAACATATTTGGTATATGATCGGTGATCAACAAATGTAGCTCTAATTTGTCAATGTACTGCTTCTTGCTATACTTTATAGATTTTATAAACAAAATGCTGTTTCTTTAGATATCCACTCCTAGATATTTAAAATATCCAATGAAGTCATATAAGACTACAAGTACAATTCTATCGGTGGTATAACATTGTTGGGATATCATTGTTGCAGTATACCATTGTAAAAACCAAAGTCTCATAAGTAAATAAGAACATCTAGAAACTAGAACCTATTTTAGCCCAAATTGTTAATTACTGTGAAGGTCCAGAGATTTTCCTTACTTGTAAATTAACAAGTTAGCCTGCCTGAGTTTCATGAAAGCTGGCAGAAAGCATGAGACACCTGAGTGAAGAGTAAAGGGTTTGTAACTCTTGACAGTAGCAGTAGTCAGAAGAGCACCTTTTCCTTACATTAGTTTTCTGAGTCCCAATTCTCACAGGATTCTGTGAAAAGGGTCAAGTCAGGTACTACCGGCACGTGTGTGTGTGTGTGTGTGTGTGTGTGTGTTAGCCACTGAGTTGTGTCCAACTCTGTGATCCCATGGACTGTGGCCCACCAGGCTCCTCTGTCCATGGAATTTGCCAGCAAGAACACTGGAGAGGGTAACCATTCCCTTCTCCAAGGGATCTTTCCAACCCAGGGATCAAACCTGGTCTCCTCCATTGCAGGTGGATTCTTTACTGTGAGCCATCAGAGAAGTTCACCTGTACGTGTCGCAGGTTGTATTATAGGGCAGAAACCTTAAGCCTAGGAAATTTGAGCCTTTCATAACAGACTATAGGGAAATATGGGCTTCCCTGGTGGCTCAGCTGGTAAAGAATCTGCCTGCAATGCAGGAGACCTGGGTTCTATCCCTGGGTTGGGAAGATCCCCTGGAGATGGGAAAGGCTAACCACTCCAGTATTCTGGCCTGGAGAATTACATGGACTATATAGTCCATGGTGTCACAAAGAGTCTGACATGGCTAAGTAACTTTCACTTTCACATAGGGAAATACACATTTTGCTCTAGAGGAAGACATTGGATCTGTGTTCCATGATCATATATTTTTATTAGAAACATCTTTGAAAAGATAGATAACAATAAAAACAGTGTTTCATTTGTGAGCTTTACAGAAATACAAGAGATCCATGGAACGCTGTCTCCTGATATTGACCAAATGCTGAAACTTAATTTTGGCTCCTACTTAATAGGATTGCAAAATCTTACATAGTAATATATGTGTCTTTCCTTAAGTACTTTGGCCTAGATAAGACTCTTAAAACACTTATTGTTTATATTGGACAGTTCAGCACCTCATTCATTAAATTTGACTAGCATTTATAAAAATTTTACTTTGGGCAAGACCTCATTCTCAGTACTTATGTGAATACAAAGATGGATAAAATATGGTTCATGCCTTATAGCTACTCATAATCTAACAGAGGACACCAGCATCTAAGACCTAATATAAAGACAGACTATATAATGAAAGTAGAGAAAATTATGGGATAATAGGAGAGAAAATTATTGAGCTCAACTTTTAGAAAGAATTTGAGATGGAAAAGGAATGGATAGATCTTAATGGAGTAGGTGAATGAGTTGGTGTGAGGCAGTAGAGATTTAAATATGTGTTTAAAGTTGATCACTGTGGCAACAACATAAAAAAAAAATGGAGAGAAGACTAGAGACAATGAGATGTCTATAACTATTGTCCTAGGGAAAGCCTTAATGACAATTTGAAACAAGTAACAGTGTCAGTAGAAGAAAGGGAATTGACTGAAAAGGTAGGAGAAAGAATTGTGCCTCATTATGTTGTTGAAAATGAGAGAAAGATGACAATTAAAAGTAATCCAGGTCAGATCAATAAAATTACCAAATCCTGGTTTGATAGCTACTTGCATAAGTACATGACCTAACTTGAGGACTCCGTGTCTTCCTTCCTCCCTGGGCCCAGTCTTTGTCTATGATGCAAGTTAGTCTACTATACTCAGACCTAGAACTTTGACTCAAACTATTAGAAACAGAATTTCTCTTTGATCTAGCCATGGAGATATTATGATATAACCCTTGTGGTACCACAAAGAGATCACAGGAAAGAAATTCATCTGAAAAAAAAGGAAGCAAGATAAAGAGGTGAAGAGAGATGATATTATCATTTGAAACCTTCAAACCACCCATACTGTGAATGAGAAACACTGCTGAATTTTTCAGTCTTGAGAGCTAATTCCGCTTGTTTGAGTTGTGTTTCTTCTGTCTGCAACTAAAAACACTTTCCCTGAATCAAAACTGTTTCCCCTGAAATGTACAGAATTTTAGCCTATCCAACAGGGATGCTCTAGAAATCCTTGTTTCCATAAGTACAAAGCTGGACTGTATGATATCTAAATCCCTTCCAATTCCCAGTGTCTGCAGTAAAGTAAACTTTAAAGGAGCATCCAGGAGAGAGGGATGCATTGGCATTAATACTGCATCTGTAGAACTCAGCCTTGTAAACGTTGTTGCAACCCCTATACTCTATTTAAATACAGCAAAATCTATTCCATAGAATGTATATAAGTACTTCTCTGTACTCTTTTAGTTATATAACAGAATAAAAGAATAAGGTTGAAGAAAAAAAGGCTAAACTCGTGTTGAAACATCATCAGCATAACGCAGTGAGAAATGCAGTCAGCCCCTTTTATGCACACATCAATCATGGCAGAACCAGAAATGGATATACAGCCTCATTCCGAAGTGTCTCACAGAATCATTTTAGAACACTGAGTCATAAAGCTCTTAGCTTAATGAGTTGGTAACATTTTGCAGATTTGCTTAAAACACGTTGCCTTCCAGACTGTGTTAACAGACTCTAATGCTTCTTGCCAACACACTCATCCTAAACAATTACATTAAGATCCATAAGGCCGTGTTTACAGTTCTGAGAAGTCAATGTATTGTTAATGGGCCATAAACTATCCTCTGACTCAATGGTTTGGCTTTTTGAAATTTGTGTAATAGTCAACGGAAAATTTCCAACATCTACTTGGCATAGAAGTGGAATTAGCTTCAGGGCTATAAAACTGAATGCTGAGAAGCCTCCCCTCCACACATTTCTGATCTGATGTGCTTTTTATATAGAATAAAACAATTTGCACAAAAATTTGAAGGGAGATTATTGCCATTGTTTAGAATAGTTTTTTGTTATTAGAAAAAAGTAAATAATCATGAGGAACCATAAAAAAAGTCTTACATGCACAATATCCTCAATTTTCTCTCAAGTAGTTTTTCAAACCTCTTGTCAAATAGCTGCATCAGTGAATTACAAATTGTCTGTGAACAGACATTCATTGCAGCTTCATGGTTGTCACGCCTGTTATCATCTGTTTCTAGTTGCCAAAAACCCAGTTGCTTCAAACCACTGTTTTTATTTTCCTAGAAAACTCTGCGACTGCCTCTCATACCTGTTTTCCATCTTCTTATCTTCCTTGTCTCTTTTTATTCTGTTTCTCTACTATTTTTGCTTTGTTCCCTCCTCACTCCAGGCCCCCTTCTTGTTTTAGGCTAAGGACTCAGTTCCTTCTTTCCAGATGGTTTCACTTTCTCTTTCTGATAATTTAGATTTGTCTCAATGCATTTTTTTGAATTACCCAAATCACGCTTGGCAAGCCTTGCTCCCTGTTGCGTTTTATTCCCATCCTTTAATCTTTCGATGATTTGATCATTTGACATGTGTATATATTAATCTGCCACTTTGGGCAAAGAATTATTCTGAGTACTGTGGAAACACCAAGATACCTGGATTCCAATATCAAGGAGTTTGTCATCACTAAGAGAAGCTATATCACACAAATATCCTTGACATAAATAAATACTTTTCCCTTCTTAGGTCTCTTAACTGATAAATGGCAAATACAGAGGAAAGTTTTTGTATCTCTCACTTTAGGAACCCAACAAAAATAAAGAAGAAGGAAGGGAAAATAGGCTTTGACTTTTTTTAATTTTAATTTTAAATTTTAATTTTAAAAAATTTTTAAAAAATTAATTTTTTAATCATGATGGAGATGATGTGGAACTGAAGGCTGTTAGACTAAGTTCAGTTAAGTTCAGTCGCTCAGTCATGTCAGACTCTTTATGACTCCATGGACTGTAGCATGCCAGGCCTCCCTGTCCATCACCAACTCCCAGAGTTTACTCAAACTCACGTCCATTGAGTCAGTGATGCCATCCAACCATTTCATCCTCTCTCATCCCCTTTTCCTCCCACCGTCAATGTTTCCCAGCATCAGGGTCTTTTCAAATGACTCAGTTCTTCGCATCAGGTGGCCAAAATATTGGAGTTCCAGCTTTAACATCAGTCCTTCCAATGAATATTCAGGACTGATTTCCTTTAGGATGGACTGGTTGGATCTCCTTGCAGTCCAAGGGACTCTCAAGAGTCTTCTCCAACACCACAGTTCAAAAGCATCAATTCTTCGGTGCTCAGCTTTCTTTATATTCCAACTTTCACATCCATACATGACTATTGGAAAAACCACAGTCTTGACTAGATGGACCTTTGTTGGCAAAGTAATGTCTCTGCTTTTTAATATGCTGTCTAGGTTGGTCATAACTCTTCTTCCAAGGAGCAGGCATCATTCATGGCTGCAATCATCATCTGCAGTGATTTTGGAGCCCAAAAAAATTAAGTCTGTCAATGTTTCCACTCTTTCCCCATCTATTTGCCATGAAGTGATGGGACCAGATGCCATGATCTTAGTTTTCTGAATGTTGAGCTTTAAGCCAGCTTTTTCACTCTCCTCTTTCACTTTCATCAAGAGGCTCTTTAGTTCTTCTTCACTTTCTGCCATAAGGGTGGTGTCATCTGCATATCTGAGGTTGTTGATATTTCTCCTAGCAATCTTGATTTCAGCTTTCTCAGTTAAACTGAGATAGCAGCCCAAATATCAGCCTTCCCAGTCCTCGTCTCTGGCATACTGCTTGACCTGAGATTGGTATTGAAGGCAAGCCACCAGGGAACCCCAGTAATAGTAACAGCTAATATGTAATCTCTGCTTACTACATTTTAGGCATTATTCTAAGTATGCTGCAAGTATTATCTCATCTGGGGAAAAACTTTTAAAGGCAAGAAAACCATTATTCTGCATTTAATGGATGATGCCAACTAGGCACAAAGGTTTAAGTTTTCCAAAGTGATGCAATCTAAAAGCAGTGGGTTCAGACTTCAAACCCAGCCCATCTGGTTCTAGAACCCACACTCTCACCCACAAAGTCAAATGACAGGACATGGAGAATTGCCTACATCCTCCACCCTCTCCTTTATCTTGTATCACCTCTCCTACACTGCCACAATGTCACCTTTTCAACAGGCCTACACTGAATAACCCACTTAAAATTGTAGCACTCCTGATCACCAAATTATGTTATTCCTTTCTCTGATCCCTTAGGACCCAGACTAAATCATTTACACTCTGGGCATCCCAGGCCACAGCCTTCTCATTGGAAGCTTCCTCTAGACTGATCCTGAGTGAGCTACAGTCAGTGTCTCCAGAAGAGTCCCATGTCTCCATGACACCTGGCTTGTATATTCTTGTGATACTTTTAGAATATAAGCATATGTTGTCTGAGTCGGTAGGAACCATGTGAACTGACTACTGGTACTTTTTAGATTGTACTATTGAAATCAGAGTTTAATATTCACATGCAAATGGAAAATTGTAGGTTTTATAAAATGATGGATAACCCACGATAAAAACTCAGGTGTCCTATTTTCATAATCAGGTTTATAGTTGAACTCAATTCTGGGTTGATCTTTATGACTTTCTAACAAAAGCATTTTTACTTGAGTCCTGATGTGGAAACACCATTTGCCTCAAAGCAAGAAAACCTGACCTATTGGATAGCAAAATGCTAGTATTTGTACTGTGTATATAATTATTATAGTAGAAAGAATGCCATTTTCCTCTCCAGGGGATATTCCCAACCCAATGATTGAACCCAGGTCTCCCACATTGCAGGCAGATTCTTTACCAGCTGAGCCACAAGGGAAGCCCAGGAATACTGGAGTGTGTAGCCTATCCCTTCTCCAGCAGATCTTCCTGTCGCAGGAATCGAATCGGTGTCTCTTGCATTGCAGACAGATTCTTTACCAGCTGAGCCACAAGGGAAGCCCAAGAATTCTGCACTGGGAGTCAAATTCTAGGATTCTATAAATAACTTTAGTGCCATAGAATTGTGAGGCAATGGATAACTCATTTTCTTTTCTGTAAATTTGTGTAACTCAACTAGAAAATATTTAAACTTCTTACCAATTCTCAATTTTATGATTTTCTGAAATGCTCAAAGAAACTAAAATTCAGTGGTCCTGGTCATTATATAGGATTTGAATACTCATGCAAACTTGGGTGAATTATAAGAAGTTTGACTGTAAATTCTTCTTTGCCTGGGAGAATCCCAGTTTGTAATATTCTTGCATAATTATTAGCTGCACCTCCTTTCTTAGCTTCTTTTTAAAGTATTTTTCATTAGCTTTCACCTTGTGTTAATTTACATCTTTAAGATTTGAAAGTATTTTTTTTACTGTCGTTCTTATTTTCCCTTATTGTTTTATTGAGATATAACTGCCATAGAGCCTTGTACAAAGTATACAGCATGCTGACGTAACATACATATATTGTGAAATGATTACCACAACATCTATCACCCCATATAGTTACAAAGATACATTTTTTCTTGTGATGGGAACTTTTAGGATCAGTTCTTTTAGTAGTTTTCAAATACACAATATAGCAGTATTAAATATAGTAATTACATTGTACTTACATCCCCAGTACTTATTCATGTTATAACAAGAAGCTTGTACTTTTTGACTCCCTTCATCCCGTTCTTCCATCCTTACCCCATACCTCTGGAAATCACAAATATGATCTCTATTTTTGTAAGTTAGGGGTTTTTAAGATTCTACATATAAGTGAAATCATATAGTATTTGCCTTTCTCTATCTGAATTATTTTACTTAGAATAATGTTCTAAAGATCCATCCTTGTTGTCACAAATGGCAGGATTTCCTTTATATGGCTGAATAGTATATTCCACAGTGTGTGTGTGTGTGTGTGTGTGTGTGTGTGTGTGTGTTCATATACCTGGGTTGCTTCCATGTCTTAGCTGTTGTAAATAATGATGCAGTGAACATAGGGGTGAGGATATTTCTTCAAAATAGTGATCTCATCATCTGAGTATATGCTCAGAAGTAGAATTGCTGGATCATATGGTAGTTCTATTTTAAATTTTTTGAGGAACCTCCATAAAGCTATACCAATTTACTTCCCCTCCAACAGTACACAAGGATTTTCTCTGCTCTGCTTTCCTGTTAGCATTTGCTATCTCTTATCTTTTTGATGATAGCTATTCTGTTAGGCATGTGGTGATATATCATTGTGATTTTGATTTGTGTTTTCCTAATTATTAGTAATGTTGAACACCGTTTCATATATCTCTTATCTTGGTCATTTGAATATATCTATGAAAATGATATTCATTTCATTGGAATGAATGAAAAGTGTCTACTGGAAAAATGTCTATTGGACATTTTTGGAAATGTCTATTTCCAAAATTGGAAAAATGTCTATTCAGGTCCTTTGCCCATTTTTCAATCAAGTTATTTGGGTTTTTGCCATTAATTATATAAATTATTTATATATTTTTAGTATTAACCTCTTATATGATATATGAACTGCATTATTTTTCTCATTATGTAGGCTGCATTTCATTTTGTTGATTATTCCTTCAAATGAATATTCGTTTTTAAATATATTAATATTAATAATATGATTCATTTTTTTGTTTCTATGTTTCAGTATTATACTTGTATACTTTTATTTTAATAGAGGTTTTGTTATTTTATCTCTCTGCTCCTAATGGTATCATACAAGTTCCTATTAATGTTTTTCACTTAATGATACATCAAGGACATTCTATAAAATATACAAATATGTTTCTAATTTATTTGCATGTATGTGTGTTTAGATTCTTATCTAATGAGCTCTTACTGTTCTAGGGTTGATCCCAGATATCAGATCAATGGGTCAAAGTATATGTGGATCTTTAATTTTAAGGTATATGTTGTTATTTTATTTTCCCAAAAGCCATAAAAACTTGTGTTTTCATAAGCACTGTATGAGAGTTACACTCCTTTTTGAAATTTATTTTCTTTGCTAATTATGGTAATCAGTATCAAACATAAACAATTGAAAAAGCAGGGGGCAGAATCCTCAGATTCAGGTGAGCCTGATGCTTTTCTTGTAATGAAAGTGATCATGGTAAAACCTGCCTATAAATTCCCTCTGCTAGACATTTATGAGCTTGAGGGGCTAAGATGTTCCTTGTCTTCATGTGGTCTCTCTACCATGAACCTTAGGAATATAAACTTTGCATTTCTGTCCTCACTCATATCTGTCTAGGAATATGATTTTAACTCAATAACCAGAAGGATTGGGCAGAAAAGACGGAAAATGAAGGAACACATGAATAAAACCTATAAAAGTGAAGATTTATGTGACTTAGCCCTAAAATAGTATCCAATTTACACAAATCCTCTCCCTCCCAGCAATAAATAAAAAGCAGCCCCATTTTTTATTTATGGCTCTCAGATTATATTAAAGAGAGGATAATTCATGATCAATCCTGACATTCCATACCTCTCTCCTTTGTCTGCTTTTCTGCTCTGGAGAACCCACACTCTTCAGATTTCATCATTCACCAAATTTCCCCCTTATCTTCAGTCTTCTTCAATTCCTGCTCCCAAAAATGGGTAACTGAGGCCTCTGAATCAAGCTGCATTATTAAATTGTTCTTAACACATTAACTAACAACTTTCTTTTGGTTAGGCCAATTTTGACTATACTCTCATACTTCTGAGAATCTCACTCTCCCTGTCTCTGTCTCACATTCAGATGAAGAAACTATACCACACCCTCCCCTTCTCTTATCCCTTATAACCTGAGTCCTTCAGTGAGGGGATTTCCAATGTCTAAAACAAACAAAAAAATACATAAAAATATCTTCTCTGACATTTTCCAACTGAAAAATTCTAGAAATACTGATATTTCCACATATTCAATGTATTAAGAGGTCCATATATCAAAATTAAGTAAATACAACACTGGAACAGAAAATACTGGGTTTTTGAAGTTATCCATTGTGCTGTCTTCAGCAGAAAGGAAAAAAAAATCTTCTTTGCTTCAGAAGAAATTTGCAAACAATTATGATTTACATGAGTAAATAAGTTATTGAGTTATTTTAGGAAGTTCATTCTCTATATTGAAAAGGAGAGCAAAAATCAGCAATAGTAAGTTCCAAGATACTTTGGCATTAACTTCTGATGTACCTAGTATGGGGCATGGACATGATCCCCTCTTCACACAGTGGAAAATCCTCATACTGATATCTCTGCCTCAAAAATGAAGGAATGGATAAATGACTCCTCTGAGGGCAAGAAGCCAAAACTAGTTAGTATAGAATAAAGACTCAAATGCTAGTTCTTTTAATCCCACATATTGTGATCTCTAATTGAACACAAACTTTTTCCCACACTTAGTTAATTTCAGTTCAGTTTAGTTGCTCAGTCGTGTCCAACTCTTTGCAACCCTATGGACTGCAGCACGCCAGGCTTGCCTGTTCATCACCAACTCCTGGAGCTTGCTCAGACTTATGTCCACCGAGTCAGGGATGCCATCCAACCATCTCATCCTCTGTTGTCCCCTTCACCTCCTGCCTTCAATATTTCCCAACATTAGTTTATTTAAATATCTGTAAAATAAAAAATACTATATTTACTATGACTTCCCTTGTGGCTTAGAAGGTAAAGCATCTGCCTGCAATGTGGGAAACCTAGGTTTGATCCCTGGGATGTGAAGATCCCCTGGAGAAGGAAATGGCAACCCACTCCAATACTTTTGTCTGGGAAATCCCATGGATGGAGGAGTCTGGTAGGCTACAGTCCATGAGATCACAAAGAGTTGGACACAACTGAGTGACTTCACTTTCTTTCTTTTATTTAAAAATGCATGACTAAGCAGACCTACATATACAGTTTTAAACCCATGTTGTTTGAGGGCTATTGGACACTTGTATATAGCTGTAAAAATTGAGACTGTTATTAGGAACCAGTCAAATTCATGTGTTAGTACTGCTGCATTTTTAGTTTGTTTCTCTTGGAATTATAAGACCAAATGCTAGGAGTGGGTCATAGCTGGGTTTGTTGGGAAAGCAGAACTAATAGGCTTGGACTGAGACAGATGGAGAATGGGGTGAGTTAAGGACAGAGAAAGAAGAATCTGATGGGTGACAGCTGATGTAGGAAGTGTTTAAAATCTCAAGGGCAAGATTCAAAGCAGGAGAGACATAAAATCTGAAGACTGTGGTTTCTGGTCCAGTGGCACAGACTGCTTCCTGCGGCATCTCTTCAGTACTCTGGATAGCTCCCAAAATACATAAGTGCTTGAACTACATCCAGGGTTTTATCCCTGAAGGCTTTCTACCCACAACCCAAGCAGCTGACCAGCTCTTTCTCCTCAAGCAAAATGTTCTGATCATGATGTTTTTAGTGTTGCTAAACTCATTTTCTATGATCTGGAGTTAAACCTCCAAGATTTCCAATCTTGGTATCAAATCAAAAAGTCATGAATTTGTGTCCTAGTCCTCTTTTTCTGTAGCATCTACAAGCATTATTCTAGAGCTATTATTTCACATACCTGAAAAGATAAGGGTGTACAAGAATATTTGTTGGAAGATTGTTAAAATACCAAAATTCCAGAAATAACTTGAATAATCATCTTTATGGGAATAAATAAATTGCATATCTATATGAAATATATAGAGTAATGAAATACAATACAACACATATACATGGCACACAACTGATGTAGCTTAATTTTCATAACATACTATTCAAGTCGTTTTTAAAGATGGAAATAGGAGATAAGTAAGAGTAAGAGATGTAAGAGATAATAAATATCTTGTGGAACAGTATGAACACTCTATTTCCACCTATGGAAAAAATAGATTAAATATGCACGAGTGTATGAAAAAATTGCTAGAAGAATATGCAATAAAACTGGTAATAGACTCTAGGCAACAGGTTTATGGAACAGTTTGAATTTTTTACCTTGTGCACATATTACTTTTTTCAATAAAAATGCAGTTATAAGTATATTCTAAAAGTGAATTTAAAGGAATAAATATAGTCCTAGCTATCATGCTTCTTTGTTAGATTTGAGCTACCTCCATTAATAGGTCTAGCAAATTCCCACAAGCTTAAGCCATTGAACATAGTTTCCTGTGGTACGCCACTATGCTGATTTTTTGCTTTTGTTTTCTGATTTCTTTCCCTAAAACTTAAAAAACTAAACTTGAATCACAGGCAACAAAACAAATACTCAATTATTGGAGAGTCCAACTTTATATTCAAAATCTTGTTTGTGATTCTTAAACATAAGCTAAAGAACACTAGAACAGATCATTCTGTGCTTATTATAGTTAAGAACTTTCTTACAGAGAAATCAGCTGCCAACAATTTCTCAGAATTTCATCCCATTGCAGAGCACATGATTGCAGAATGAATCAATGTCTCAGAAGTCTAAAAAATTATGAAAAAGAACATCTCTTATGTGGCCTAGGGAAAAGGGTAGGAAGGGGGGCTTCGATTATGTACAAAGAAAAATTACTTAATCTTTAAGCATCATATATAACAAAGAGAAATTTTTACTTAAGAGGTCTTTTAGCTACAGTAAGATACATATAAGAAGTGTTCTTCAGATTTAGGTTTGAACATAAGTTGTGAATGGCAAAACATTTATTTACATAAAATTTAAATATAAAAGGCAGGAATTCACTGGTCTACTGTGAAAAGCAGACAGTGATCTCTATTTCTTGTCACATATTTGTGAAAAAATGGTGGTTTGCTCAATAGAGAGATAAAAAGATGAATTTCCTGTTACTGAACTTAGGGGACAGACATTCTGCTAGAAGAATCTCATCAAGAAATACAAGACAGACTAAGATAAGGGCTACATTAAAATATTCAATCCTGCCTTGAAAAGACATGACAATATGATGATAGTGTTTATCTCTGGTAGGATCATGTTTTATCTACACTTCAGTGTATCATATTAATATGTATACTTCTTTATATTTTCCAGGATTCCTACCATAATCATGCATTACTTTAGGGGGAAAAAAATGTCTATTGTTAGAGGCTATGACAGTCCAAAGTGATGATTCAGTTATGAATAAAACAGGACTCATGAATATAATATGCACTACAAATTACAGTAAATGTACCTGGCATTACCTTGTCCCTTTGGTTTTAAACAAGAGCACACATTTAAATTAAATTGTATAATAGGTATCACTACTTAGCTTACAGGGTACAGGACAGCCATGCTTTTCTGTAAAGCTTTGCCCCTCAATGATCACTTACTCTCTCCTCTGGGACCCCAATTCTTGCTAGCTTTACCAACCATTTGGTATTTTATTTTGTTATTGTTCTATTTCAAAGTCCTGTCTGATTCTTTGTGACCTTGTGAATTTTATACTGGCATATATTATTCGTGTGTGTACATGTGTGTGGTCTTTCCAACTATTACATGGTATCCTCCTTGAGGATAATAGTGAAATCTTATAGCTCTGTGCAGCCTCTAAATGCCAGCTCAATATTTTGATTATTGTAAAATGTTAAGTGAATATTTGTTGATTTGTAACATAACCTTAATCGATGAAATGGAGGTTGTGTAATTAAATATATCATAATATTAACTGACCTAAAGACATTAGGCATAAATAAAATCTTCATTGGATACTTTATTGAGTAAAATAGACATTTCACCTCACTCCTCCCCCTGAAAATTTTGATAGAGACCTGTGTGGTCTGGAGGACAGGCATTTAAATTCTTATTCCTGTAATTTAAATGCCAGGTATTTAAATTCAACATTGTGACAGGTACAACCACTTAGCCCCAAGATTAAATGAAATCCTTTTCTCAACCTTCCTGAGTGGAAGAATACAAACAGTTGGTGTGTCAGAATCACCTGACTTTTCTATAATTTATTTCATAGCTTTGTTAGTCACCTCTGTTGGTTCATAGTGGTACTTTGACGAAATAATGATGAAATGATGATCTGTTTCCATCTTCATTTCCTCCTTTTAGGTTCAAAGGGAAAGTATACAAATGTTATCAAAGACCAGATCCACTATTTGGGCTTTTATTGCCAATCTATTTAGAAACTGGTTCTTTTAAATACATCTTATCTTTAATCAGCCTGCCATTGCCTCCTTCTCTTTGAACTTGAACCATTTCCGTCTTCTGAAAAATAATTTGACCTTGCTAACTAGGACTCTAATTTTGTGCATTAATTCAAACATTTCCTGCCTATGTTTCTTCACCTTCTGTCCTCTGTTTTGATACTATTTACTTGTTATCTTCCTTTCATCTGAAAAGGCATTGAACAGAGGTTGCTGTCTGTGTAAATGTACCCTAGAAACGCTCTGTGCACAGCCAGAATAAATGCATATGGTGGTCTTGCTGACCTCACTCCAATTGCCTTCCCCAATCCTCACATTTCAAATTTACACTGCAGGTAGCTCCCAGGTTAATTTTCCTAATTCTGTGTGTGTGTGTGTGTGTGCACTCAGTCATATCCGACTCTTTGCGACCCTATGGACTGTGGCCCACCAGGCTCCTCTATCTGTGGGATTTTTCCAGCAAGAATACTGAAGTGTGTTGTCATTTCCTCCTCCAATAATTTTCCTAAAATATAATTCAAACATTTCTTGAATGGAATGAGGTCTAAATGACTGACTCTAATTTTCGGTGCTCACCAACTGTCTCCCCCACCTCATTCCTACTTTTGCACAGAGGGCTTTCACTCCAGTCACAGCCATCGCCTACGCAGACTTTTCCCACTGCCATTGCTTCATCATGTAGCATGTGCCATCTTCCTGTTTACAACTTTCTACCCACATCAATATCCATGTAACTTCTACATATCCTTCAAAGCCCAATTTAAAGTTTACATCTCTATCAAACTTTAATGACTCCTTGACTTGCTGGAATTTCTCCATCTTTTCTCTGATTCCTATACTATTTATTTCTATCTGACTTTTTATTATACTTATTTGTGAATGTGTATATGCTCTGTCTTTACATTTAGTTGAAACTTCTAGGTGTCAGAGACCAAACATTATAACTTTTTGTAGCTTTCAAATTGTACAGCACAACATCTTATATATAGTGATGTACTTGGTGAAAGTTGATACCATAACATGATTTTCAATAATTAGTAGGTTTTTATAACTATGCCTACTATAATTATGTTATCAAGTCCAAGCTTGTACTGCTCACCACACGACAGGCCAGTAAATAGAGGTAAGTTGTTGAAGCAAGGAATAGAGTTACTTAGTCTTATTCACAGAGTAAGCAGGATCGAGATGTTGGGCCAGTGTCTCAAAGAACCATCTTACCCAGGTTTTGGATGCTAGTTTCTTTTACAGAATGAAGAGGAGGAGGTAAGGAGGTTAAGTAAAAAAAAAAAAAAAAGACAGTAATTTGTTACAAATATTTCCTGGTTCTGGCCAGACTCAAAAGGGGATGTATGTTGGCTTCTTTCCTGTAGCCATTCACAGGTGGGCCTAGTCAGGATGCTTCCTGAGAGCAAAATAAAGATACTTTAGCTTAACACTCAGGCATGGGAGGCAGGTTTCCAGAAGATGGGCCATTATGTATACTTTAAGCTATAGGCAACATCCCTTTAATGATTAACTTTTAGCAAAAGCAATAATGTAAAGATTAAAGTAAAAGAGACAGACTGATATGGAGTCAGATTTGCTTTTCCCTACTGCAATTACAGTCATATTTTGGCATCTTATAATAAAGATAGATTAGTTTATTGCACAGGGGTGTTTTGTTTGTTTGGTACTGTGTGTGTGTGTGTGTGCACAGGCACATGCTCACACTTCAGGTTACGTAGTATTCAGAACTTGATAGCAGCTGTTACTACCATTTTAGCGGAAGATAATAATTTGGAAATATACTTCATCTAAATCCTCCTGCTTGACTTGAGCATGACTGAGAAATTTAGCACACACACACAAAGGACCACACGGAACATCAAGTTTCTGGAAAGTCCCTTAGTAAAAGGGAGGTTACCCTTCATGGATCACACCACATATTATGGTGAAGGGGCTTGTGTAACTCAGTCAATCTATGAGTCATGCCATGCAGGGCCCCCAGAGATGGACGGGTCATAGTGAAGAGTTCTGACCAAAGATGGTCCACTGGAGAGAGAAAGGCAAACCACTCTAGTATTCTTGCCATGAAAACCCCATGAACAATACAGAAAGTAAGCGTCTTTTAATTTCACCCTGCTTATTTAACTTATATGCAGAGTACATCATGAGAAACGCTGGACTGGAAGAAGCACAAGCTGGAATAAAGATTGCCAGGAGAAATATCAATAACCTCAGATATGCAGATGACACCACCCTTATGGCAGAAAGTGAAGAGGAACTAAAAAGCCTCTTGATGAAAGTGAAAGTGGAGAGTGAAAAAGTTGGCTTAAAGCTCAACATTCAGAAAATAAAGATCATGGCATCTGGTCCCATCTTAGTGTCAGGGGAGTGTAATCTCCTTGGTTCTGTCTCATCACAGCAAAGATTTGAAGTGACAGACGTTAAAGCCCTTGGCACATCACAGCTCTTGGACAGTCTATGTTATAGTGGGACAAATCAGTTTTATTTAGAAAATAAAGGAAAATACATCCTCAAGGCGTGAGGGCATGCTGACCCAAAAGACCTGAAGAGAAGAGAGAGCCCCAGCCCTTTGGCTCCTCTTTTTATAAGTTTTTCCTCCCCCCTGGGCCTGCCCTATGTATATTGGGCTAGCCAGGAGTGCTGTTTGTTCTACCTGACGTCCTCACTCTGATCCTCAGACCTTCCTTTGACCTTCCTTTATTCTATTTTCACGAGTTTTTCTCTTCCTTGTCTTTTAGCCACTGCCATTTTGGACTCCTGTTTCCTATTCTAACTACCTAACATTAGGAATCAGTGAACTAAAATGGACTGGAATGGGTGAATTTAATTCAGGTGACCATCATCTCTACTACTGTGGGCAAGGATCCCATAGAAGAAATAGAGTAGCCCTCATAGTCAAAAAAAGAGTCCAAAATGCAGTACTTGGGTGCAATCTCAAAAACAACAGAATGATCTCAATTTGTTTCCAGGGCAAACCATGCAATATCATAGTAATCCAAGTCAATGCCCCAACAACTGATGCTGAAGAAGCTGAAGTTGACCGGTTCTGTGAAGACCTACAAGGCTTTCTAGAACTAACACACATACACACACAAAAAGATGTCCTTTTCATCTTAGGAGATTGGGATGAAAAAGTAGGAATTCAAAAGATACCTAGAGTAACAGGCAACTTTGGCCTTGGAGTACAAAATAAAGCAGGGCAAAGGCTAACAGAGTTTTGTCAAGAGAACCCACTGATCATAGCAAACCCCATTTTCCAACAACAAAACAGAGGACTGTACACATGGACATCACCAAAGGGTTAATACCAAAATCAGATTGATTATATTCTTTGTAGCCAAAGATGGACAAGTTCTATACAGTTAGCAAAAACAAGACTTGTTGCTGACTGCATCTCAGATCATGAGCTCCTTATTGCCAAATTCAGGCTTGAATTTAAAAAGTAGAGAAAACCACTAGGCCTTTCAGGTATGACCCAAATCAAATCCCTTATGATTATACAGTGGAAGTGATAAATAGATTCAAAGGATTAGATCTGATAGACAGATTGCCTGAAGAACTATGGACAGAGGTCCATAACATTATACAGGGGCAGTGACCAAAAACGACTCAAGGAAAAGAAATACAAAAAGGCAAGTGGTTGTCTGAGGAGGCTTCATAAATGGCTGAGGAAAGAAGAGAAGTGAAAAGCAAAGGAGAAAGGGGAAGATATACCCAGATGAATGCAGAATTTCAGAGAACAGCAGGAAGAGATAAGGCCTTCTTCAGTGAGCAAAGCAAAGAAATAGATGAAAACAACAAAATGGGAAAGACTAGAGATCTCTCCAAGAAAATTAGAGGTAACAACGGAGCAATTTATTAAAGGATGAGCATGATAAAGAACAGAAACAGTAAGGACCCAACAGAAACAGAGGAGATTAAGAAAAGTTTGCAAGAATACACAGACAAACTCTAAAAAAAAGGAGTTTAATGACCCAGATAACCACAACGGTGTTATAGTGTTATAACATAACGGTGTTATAACCACTCACCTAGAGCAAGATATCCTGGAGTGTGAAGTCAAGGGGGCCTTAGGAAGCATTCAGTTCAGTTCAGTTCAGTTCAGTCACTCAGTCGTGTCCAACTCTTTGCGATCCCATGAATCGCAGCACGCCAGGCCTCCCTATCCATCACCAACTCACAGAGTTAACCCAGACTCACGTCCATCGAGTCAGTGATGCCATCCAGCCATCTCATCCTCTGCTGTCCCCTTCTCCTCCTGCCCTCAATCCCTCCCAGCATTACTATGAACAAAACTAGTGAAGGTGATGGAATTCCAGTTGAGCTTTTTCAAATCCTAAAAGATGATGCTGTGAAAGTGCTGCACTCAATATGCCAGCAAATGTGGAAAACTCAGAAGTGGCCACAGGACTGGAAAAGGTCAGTTTTCATTCCAATCCCAAAGAAGGGCAATGCCAAAGAATATTCAAACTATGGTACAATTGTGCTCACTTCACATGCTAGCAAGGTTAGGCTCAAAATCCTTCAAGCTAGACCCTAGAAATATATGAACTGACAACTTCCAGATGTACAAGCTAGATTTAGAAAAGGCAGAGGAACCAGAGATCAAATTGACAACATTCACTGGATCATAGAGAAAGCAAAGGAATTCCAGAAAAACATCTACTTCTGCTTCAACGACTCTGCTAAAGCCTTTGACTTTGTGGATCACAACAAAATGGAAAATTCTCAAAGAGATGGGAGTACCAGATCACCCTGCCTATCTCTTGAGAAATCTGTATGAAGGTCAAGAAGCAACTTAGAACTGAACATGGAACAACAGATTGGTTCAAATTAGGAAAGGAGTACATCAAGACTGTATATCGTTACCTTGCTTATTTAGCTTCAATGCAGAGTACATCATACAAAATGCCAGGCTGGATGAATCCCAAGTGGAATCAAGATTGCAGAGAGAAATACCAACCTCAGATATGCAAGTGACAACACTCTAATGGCAGAAAGTGAACAGGAACTCTAGAGCTTCTTGATGAAGATGAAAGAGGAGAGTGAAAAAGCTGACTTAAGCCAGAAAGAAAAACACCAATACAGTATACTAACACATATAAATGGAATTTAGAAAGATGGTAACAATAACCCTGTATATGAAACAGCAAAAGAGATAATGATGTATAGAAGAGTCTTTTGGACTCTGTGGGAGAGGGAGAGGGTGAGATGATTTGGGAGAATGGCATTGAAATATGTATAATATCATATATGAAACGAGTCACCAGTCCAGGTTCGATGCACAATACTGGATGCTTGGGTCTGGTGCACTGGGACGACCCAGAGAGATGGTATGGGGAGGGAGGAGGGAGGAGGGTTCAGGATGGGGAACACATGTATGCCTGTGGCGGATTCATTTTGATATATGGCAGAACCAATACAATATTGTAAAGTTTAAAAATAAAATTAATTTAAAAAAAAAAAACTCTACATTCAAAAAACTAAGATTATGGCATCTGGTCCCATCACTTCATGGCAAATAGAAGGGAGAAAGAGGAAGCAGTGACAGATTTTATTTTCTTGGGCTCCAAAATGACTGTGCACTGTGACAGCAGCAATGAAATTGAGACACTTGCTCCTTGGAAGGAAAACTATGACAAACTTAGACAGCATATTAACAGGCAGAGACATCACTTTCCCTCAAAGGTCAGCATAGTCAAAGCTATGGTTTTTTTAGTAGTTATGTACAGATGTGAGAGTTGGACCATAAAGAAGGCTGAGCGCCAAAGAATTGATGCTTTCAAATTGTAGTGCTGGAGAAGACTCTTGTGAGTCCCTTGGACAGCAAGGAGGTCAACCAGTCAATCCTAAAGGAAATCAACTCTGAATATTTCAATGCAAGAACTGATGCTGAAGCTGAAGCTCCTATACTTTGACCACCCGATATGAAGAGTGACTCATTGGAAAAGCCCCTGATGCTGGGAAAGATTGAAGGCAAAAGCAGAAGGAGTAGCAGAAGAAGAGATAGTTGGATAGCATCACCAACTCAATAGACATGAATTTGGACAAACTCTGGGAGACAGTTGAGGACAAAGGAGCCTGGCATGCTGCAGTCCTTATGGTCTCAAAAAGTCAGACATGGCTTGGCCACTGAAACACAACAGCAAAAAGAGAAGTTTGGGATTTATAAATTGTATGAAAAAAAAATAAAGTCACTATATTTGAAAGTATTTATTTCAGATGTTGTATCCTCTAATGTTAACATTTTCCAGGAAGTCTCTTGAACTTTTTATAAGGGAGCTGGAATTGAATGGAAAAATAAGACCTGCTACACTCAAAAAAAAAAAAAAGCATTTACAATTATTTGATGGGAAGGAAGGGAAATCTGTGAACCTATATTTGTTCGCCTGTAAATTTTTCTTTCACATGAAATTGATTTAAGTAATATTATTTTAACATATAAATAGAATATTCTGTAAACTTTAATTGCCCAAGAAATTGATTGTGAATCCCCAGAACTGTACTGGACTCATAAACCTAGGGCTGAACAATCAGGGGCTTGAAGTTATTACTGTAATTTGACAATCAAATATTAGTTGCTTCTTTTGACACAAAGGGCAACAGAAAACCACAGAATAAAATCCATTAAGGCAGATAAAGCTACTAAAAGCTCATACATTTTGCTATGAGATGTACACTCTACCCAAAACAGGAACAGAATTAGTTTTTGGCTGCAACATGATTTTCCTCAAGTACTTGTTATTAAAACATGTAGTTGAAGGAGAATATAAGTTCTTGGCTTATTATTATATAATTTTCCAGCAGAATTTAAATTCTGGTACCAAGTAAGTGAATTTTTGGAGTCTTGTAAAGTGGTTTAGTGGAACGGTTACAAGATTTTTGATTTAGACATACTTGATAGCTCTGCTACCAATCAGATATATGACAATGAACAAGTTATCTAATTATTCTGAATCTCTTCTCTAAGCCTGAAGTTAATACATTCTAAGTACATGTAGAGCTAGAAGACAATATTAACTTTTTTCTTTGCCCCTTCTCTTTTTTTTTTTTTGCCACTTTTTTTTTTAACTGAAGCATATTTGCTTTACAGAATTTCATAATTTTCTGTTCATATGTCAAAAATCAGCCACAGGTACACCCATGACCCCTTCCTCCCGAACCTCCCTTCCATCTCCCTCCATTTCTCACCCTTCTAGATTGTCACAGAGCCCCTGTTTGCCCCTTTCTTTTTTCTTCTTCTCTGCCTTCTTCCTTTTATTTGGCCCAAAACATTCCATGATACTGAAATGCTTTATGATTCACCAAGGAAAAAATTAATTTTGTATTTTATGTATACATCATTAAGTGCTTTTACCATAATTTTCTTATTAGTAATTAATTTTTTTAAGTTCCAGCTATGTCAGCATCGGTTAAAGAGAGATGTGGATCTAATTAAACCACTTCCTTTCTATCTAACATGGACAAATAAAGATTTACATTAGTATTAAAACATATTTCAAAGAAGAAATTGAAACCAGGTAATACCATAGGCAAAAAGAAGAGCACAGTGCAGTCAGAAAAGGTGTCATAGAGACAAAAACACTTAATTTTGAGCACCATAAATAAATAGTCTTCACAGTTTGTAAAGTGTTTCCTTTTATTTATTCAATGAATAAATTTTCTAAATGCCCACTTTGTCTTTACACCAGGTGCTAGGGATTAAAAGATGAATAAAACCTTGGCAATTTATCTCAATAATCTTACAGATTAATAAAGCATTGACAGGTAAATAATCAATTCTCTTCATTATTCAAGTGCAATAAAGGAATGATTTACAAGGTACCACAGAATGAGCAGGGTAATTAACTTTATGGGAGAAGGGGATGGGAGTTGCCACACAAAATTGGTAAATACTGCTCACAACTATCTTTTAAAGGTGGTAGCAAGGTAATGTATCATGTTCATTTCAGACATGAAGAAACAACTGGAGCTCAGTGATTTGAGAAAGCTTAAACCAGGCTTCAAAGTCAAGTGTAACAACTCCTCAACCAGTGTTCTTCCCAGGATGATCAGGTACTCAGTCAAGTCTATCAAACCATACTCTTCCTAACTGTAAGTAGAGTTTAAAAATAATTTTCCATTCAACAGTGTCATAAGGCTGCAACACTATAGAGGGAGATAGTAGAGTCATCATATATAACGCCAACAAAATATTCTAAAGAAGTTCACCATCATGGAATGAGTGTTTGCTTTATGTCAACTTCATGCAGAAAGTTCTGCCAAAGAAACAGGATTACAGAATATTTAGCTGAGCATTACTTTACTAGCGTGTGAGATGAGTGCAATTGTGCGGTAGTTTGAGCAGTCTTTGGCATTGCCTTTCTTTGGGATTGGAATGAAAACTGACCTTTTTCAGTCCTGTGGCCACTGCTGAGTTTTCCAAATTTGCTGGCATATTGAGTGCAGCCCTTTCACAA
>NW_011495082.1:1285519-1286198 GCF_000754665.1 Bison bison bison
TGCCAGGAGAAATATCAATAACCTCAGCTATGCAGATGACACCACCCTTCTGGCAGAAAGTGAAGAGGAACTCAAAAGGCTCTTGATGAAAGTGAAAGTGGAGAGTGAAAAAGTTGGCTTAAAGCTCAACATTCAGAAAACGAAGATCATGGCATCCAGTCCCACTACTTCATGGGAAATAGATGGGGAAACAGTGGAAACAGTGTCAGACTTTATTTTTCTGGACTCCAAAATCACTGCAGAGAGTAACTGCAGCCATGAAATTAAAAGATGCTTACTCCTTGGAAGGAAAGTTATGACCAACCTAGATAGCATATTCAAAAGCAGAGACATTACTTTGCCAACAAAGGTTCGTCTAGTCAAGGCTATGGTTTTTCCAGTGGTCATGTATGGATGTGAGAGTTGGACTGTGAAGAAGGCTGAGCGCCAAAGAATTGATGCTTTGGAACTGTGGTGTTGGAGAAGACTCTTGAGAGTCCCTTGGACTGCAAGGAGATCCAACCAGTCCATTCTGAAGGAGATCAGCCCTGGGATTTCTTTGGAAGGAATGATGTTAAAGCTGAAACTCCAGTACTTTGGCCTCCTCATGTGAAGAGTTGACTCATTGGAAAAGACTCTGATGCTGGGAGGGATTGGGGGCAGGAGGAGAAGGGGATGACAGAGGATGAGATGGCTGGAT
>NW_011495082.1:1286298-1286812 GCF_000754665.1 Bison bison bison
CAGTTCTTCTGTGTATTCTTGCCATCTCTTCTTAATATCTTCTGCTTCTGTTAGGTCCATACCATTTCTGTCCTTTATCGAGCTCATCTTTGCATGAAAAGTTCCTTTGGTATCTCTGATTTTCCTGAAGAGATCCTTAGTCTTTCCCATTCTGTTGTTTTACTTCAGCAATATGTGAACCGTGAACTTCCTGATGTTCAAGCTGGTTTTAACAAAGGCAGAGGAACCAGAGATCAAATTGCCAACATCCGCTGGATCATAGAAAAAGCAAGAGAGTTCCAGAAAAACATCTATTTCTGCTTTATTGACTATGCCAAAGCCTTTGACTGTGTGGATCACAATAAACTGTGGGAAATTCTGAAAGAGATGGGAATACCAGACCACCTGATCTGCCTCTTGAGAAATTTGTATGCAGGTCAGGAAGCAACAGTTAGAACTGGACATGGAACAACAGACTGGTTCCAAATAGGAAAAGGAGTATGTCAAGGCTGTATATTGTCACCCTGCTTATTTA
>NW_011495082.1:1286912-1307172 GCF_000754665.1 Bison bison bison
TGGAAGGAATGATGTTAAAGCTGAAACTCCAGTACTTTGGCCTCCTCATGTGAAGAGTTGACTCATTGGAAAAGACTCTGATGCTGGGAGGGATTGGGGGCAGGAGGAGAAGGGGATGACAGAGGATGAGATGGTTGGATGGCATCACTGACTCGATGGACATGAGTCTGAGTGAACTCCAGGAGTTGGTGATGGACAGGGAGGCCTGGTGTGCTGTGATTCATGGGGTCACAAAGAGTCTGACACGACTGAGCGACTGATCTGATCTGATCTGATTCTGTAGCATTCCGTCTTGGTGAAGTCATGATGGCTAGGCAGAATCCATGGTCTAGAGGTCCCCACTTACCAAAAGGGCAATTTAAAATTGCAAGGAGATCCAACCAGTCAATCCTAAAGGAGATCAGTCCTGCGTGTTCATTGGAAGGACTTATGTTGAAGCTGAAACTCCAATACTTTGGCCACCCGATGCAAAGAACTGACTCATTTGAAAAGACCCTGATGCTGGGAAAGATTGAAGGTGGGAGGAGAAGGGGACGACAGAGAATGAGATGATTGGATGGCATCACTGACTCAATGAACATGAGTTTGGGTAAACTCCGGGAGTTGGTGATGGACAGGGAGGCCTGGATTGCTGTGATTCACGGGGTCGCAAAGAGTTGGACATGACTGAGCAATTGAACTAAACTGAACTGATGATTTCAAATAATGAATTGAGTATTATTCTTGACCTGCCTATAGTTAGCTTTTTCTTAATATAGAACTTTTACTATTCTCCTTTAACAACTGTATATATGAACACATTGCATCCAAATATGGCACTATCCCAAAGGACTCTCACAAACACTCCCTTTAAAGTGAAATTTCATTATTATCTTTTAGCAAGCTAGAGGCTATTTCCACCTTGGAAATACAGTTTGGTGAAGACTATAAATTTAAAAACCTAAGATGCCATATAGTTTTCCACTATGTAATAGAGTTGCTTCATTCCCCATGGATTTCTCTTTCTATTAAGTTAGTACCATTTCTATTCTCTTTCTATTTGAATTATTTTTACAAGGAAGGATAAGGAGTAAAAACAAAATAAGAGTATGGGATGTTTAGGACTTTTTTATGATAGAATATTCTAACATCTCTCTACTTAAAACAAAATTTCTGTTCTTTGCAAATATAAGCTGATTCTTAAGGTTGAATTTATGTGCCATAAATGTTCTTAAACAAAAGATATGAATATTTAGGTGGTGTGTCTTTACTTTGTGAACTTGCCCTAAGACAGATGTCTACTTTTTGAACTTGACTAAGATGTATGCCTTCCTTCGAGTTAATTTATAATTCAAGTTATAATTTGTCTTCATAGTGAAAGAAAGTTTAGATCAAAATAGGGAAGTTGAATCTAATCTCTGTAGCCTGATACCAAGTTAAATCTCTGAGACAGTTTTGGGTGAAGTACAAAAGAATAGCTTTATTGCTTTGCCAGGCAAAGGGGGCCACAACAGGCTAATGCCCTCAAAACTGTATGTCTCAACTTGGAGAGGTAGTGAGAAGTTTTAAAGTAATGATTCAAGGAAGGCATGATCAACTCCTGGACATTCTTCTGACTGGTTGGTTGTGAGGTAAGTCCGAGTCAGCATTATCAACCTTCTGGTTCGAACTGGTAAGTGCTTGGGGAAAGCTTTTGGTTGTTAACTGTTAACTTTTCCCAACTGGAGGGGATTTCAGTATCTGCAGAACAGCTCAAAGGTATTTTTGTGTGTATCCCTTGTTGAGGAATCAGGCCTTGCCCCAAGGTTGCTCCTGTTGTTCCTCCTGACTGTTTCTCCCTTGTCTTGCATCCCTTCCCTTCCCTAATTAACAACTGCTTGAATCTGCCCATTGGAACTCAGGGAAGGTCATGAAGGCTGAATGAAGCCTATTTCTTGTATTCAAAGAACTGAGGGACACAGAAAAGCTTTTGTGCTCAGGAGCCCAAAAGGGCCTTGCTTGGTGTCAGTAGTGATGCTTCCTTCCTTTTGCAATTCTCTCGAAATGCAAAATTCATATTTGGTGCATGGATAGGTTCAGAGACTCATATAAGTACCACCCTGAAATATGCAATTGCAATGATTCCTATTATCAATTATGATGTGTTGTATCTTCTCACGTTTCTTCTTTTCTTCTACTGTTGACTTTCTCATTTTATATAATAAAAACCCTTCAATAGTTTGTAACAGTTATGAGCCTATTCATATTTGTGGAGCCATTTTATCATTATAAATATATACTCTTATTGTATCAAATATTTTAGACTTTGAGAACATAAATAATATTTTATATGCTTGTATGCCAATAGACATTTACAGTTAAAGACAATATTGACATGGAAAACTCAATCAAATATATAATCTGCATGTATATAAATTCTAATTTATAAAATACATAAATATATACATATATAAAATGCATGCATATATATGCTGCTGGCTGAGAAATAGAGCTCTAGAAATAGAGTCTCTGTGTTTATCTGTCTACCTATCTATAAATTCCAGTTACATTTGTTTAATATAACTCTCACATGTATTTTGGAACGCCTTAATAGCAGATGTATTATTTTATATGGATAAGAAAATGGACTGATAAAATGAAAAGAAAGAGCTATGTTTCTACTGGCAAATAAATAACGTTCAAGTCAAAATAGGAAAAATCAAGACAGGGAGTCAGCATTTCTTGGTTGGCTGCTATATAGTATAATTTGCAATGGACATGAGTTTGAGCAAACTCTGGGAGATAGTGAAGAACAGGAAAGTCGGGTGCTGCAGTCCATGGGGTCACAAAGAGTCCGACAAGACTTAGCGACTGAACAACAACAATAATTTGCCTAAATTCACAGATGGTTCAGTGACAGGACCAATACCTAAACCCAGATTTTTATCACTCCAAAACCCATGATTTGTTGTGTGTTAACTGGAGGATAGTGAGGTGGATTTAAAAAATTAAAGAATATTTTAGAAAACATAAGTCCAAATGAAAGAATAATTTTTTCCTCCAAATTTAAACAGCACTCAAACCTCATATGAATCATCCTCCCACTCCTAGTCGAGTCTATTAGGTATCATCCTCTCCATTGACACATATAGGGAGAATTGAAAATAAAAACTAAGAAATTAAACATGAACATTCTCAAAAGGCTCTCTGTAAACTAATCTTATAATCAGCAAGTGAAATGATTTAGAGAAAGCTAGCAGAAAAGAACAGGTCTATGTCCTAAGGGAAATACTTGATTACTTGACCTTCTTGGATTAAGAGCCAGAAGCATTAGCAGAAAAGTATTATTATTATAAATTCAATCAAAAATAAACTTATCATTCAATGTTGGCTTGGAAAAACATGTTCTTACTGATAATTAACTCCTGAGTATTAAGTGAAAAACATCCCCTTTTTAGAACAGTCCTCAGATGAAAGAGTTCTGAGCATTACTTAACTTCCTTCTTTAACTTAACCATGGCAAGAGCACCCCGGGCCTGAGTCCTGCTGAGCTGCTAACGTGGCTTCCCAGCTGCTGGACTGAAAGTGGTGAAGATAACAGAGACCACAGACCCTGTGGCTCCCATAAGCTCTTTAACCTTACAAAGGAAACTTAAATGCATTCTGAAAGCCTCAGGATAATTATCACATGAAAGACTTTATTTATCAGGCTGACATAGATTCCCACTAGAGGTCAGAGCTATCACCACGGTACGTCATTCCTTCCTGTGGCATCTCTACAGTCACAGAGTTTAAGGATAAACTTCACCAGGGGCATTTCCATGTACAGTTTTCTAGGGCAAGAAGCAATTCTCTGACTGTTCATTGCTGCCTACATGACCAGCCTAGCTTTCTTCGGCTCAGCAATCTGGTAGAAGTCAGATGCAGAGGATTGCTATCCTTCCCATTATAAGCATCACAAATTCAATGGACCATAAAAGATTGAATCTTTCATTTAAGCATTATCATGACATTCATTTCAATTACTATGGCTGAAGGAATACACTGAAAACAAAGAATCAAGGTATGTTGAGAAAAGCCTTTCCTTTTTTCCCTATAAATTTCCAAATGACTTATGATAGTGATGAAAATAATAGGACTGACAAGATAGTCCTTTTTGTCAGTAAGAAATGACTTTACACTTGGTCTCAAAATCCCTTTATACCCTAATTATATATAAATATGAGTGTGTGGGTGTGTGGGGGTGAGAGAGGGTAAAAGAGAGAAAGCAAGTTTATTCTAATGACTTTGGATTAAACTGAGCACTTCTTTTTTTACTGCAACAAATGACCTTTAGTTTTAGAGGCTAGGTGTACATAATTGACTTAAATAGCAAAGTCAGGAAACATATCTGATACAAGGTTACATTTGTTCCCTGTAGCTGATTATATTAACCAGACAATAAATAAATCTTTTATATTCCATAAAATCACTATTTCTGTGATACCTACTGGGGAAAAACTGGTTCCATTGTGAATATTCCTGTAGTTCTTTTTCTAAGCATAGTTTTAAGAAGTCTCAAGATCTGGCTTTTCTTTGAGTGGCAAACTCAACACTCAAGTTCCCAAATAATAGGTCAAAGAGCCAAGAAACAGGCGGTAGCATCATTTAGAAGATACTTGAATGGGTCAAAAGGATTCCAACAAGGAATTTGAGACTTTTGTAATTACTCCTTGGAAGGAAAGTTATGACCAACCTAGATAGCATATTCAAAACCAGAGACATTACTTTGCCAACAAAGGTTCGTCTAGTCAAGGCTATAGTTTTTCCTGTGGTCATGTATGGATGTGAGAGTTGGACTGTGAAGAAGGCTGAGCGCTGAAGAATTGATATTTTTGAACTGTGGTGTTAGAGAAGACTCTTGAGAGTCCCTTGGACTGCAAGGAGATCCAACCAGTCCATTCTGAAGAAGATCAGCCCTGGGATTTCTTTGGAAGGAATGATGTTAAAGCTGAAACTGCGGTACTTTGGCCACCTCATGCGAAGAGTTGACTCATTGGAAAAGACTCTGATGCTGGAAGGGATTGAGGGCAGGAGGAGAAGGGGACGACAGAGGATGAGATGGCTGGATGGCATCACTGACTCGATGGACATGAGTCTGAGTGAACTCCAGGAGCTGGTGATGGACAGGGAGGCCTGGCGTGCTGTGATTCATGGGGTCGCAAAGAGTCTGACACGACTGAGCGACTGATCTGATCTGATCTGATCTGATCATTTAATTTATTCTACATAACAGCTGCAAGTTGAAATAAAGTAGTTGTTAAGAGAGAAGGTGCTAATAAAAACAACTTTAAAAAGCTTCTGGCTTCACTGAGTTGGATTGTGAGTAAGGAAAAAAAACACAGTTCTCAAATATGCTTCATAGCACCGGTTTGCTCCGAATAGTTCACCAAGCCTTCCTTCACCAAGCCTTCCTCAGCTCAGAAGGCTAGTTTTTAGGTCCCTTATTTAAGTATTTCATTTGGCGATCAAAGGTCTTTTTACTCTTTTTAAAAGTGTTCCTTTAAAACAAAGATTATCTTGTCAAAATATATCCCAAATAACCCACGAAGAATGTCTTTTGTGGTAGTACCCTGATGAAGAATATCTCATTCATATTGTGTAAGTTATTCCTGAATGCCATTGTGAAGTTAGAAGTCAATTTCTAATCACTTGAGAAGCCATGAACCAGGTCACTGCTGTAACCTCCCTCATCTGTCATGTTACAGTAGCAAAGAGCACACACTCCTGTTGTTAATGGTTTTAATAAGCAAAGGAAATGTCAGCAGCAATAGTGCAATCTCAGCCTAGGACACCACAGATGAACCTGGTCATGTTCATTATTTAATATTCATTAAGCATCTCATGAATACTTGGCTCTCAAATAAACTCTAGTGCGATTTTAGAAAATACAGAGAGGAAATGATCAGTGCTCTCAGGAAATCTGCTGCTCAAAAAAGACTCATAAGAGGTATAGAGTACTCAATAAGAAAATGTAGTAACTCTTGATTCAGCCAAGATGATAAAGTGATACAAGCAATGAAAACTTGCCGGTGATATAAAAAGAATGAGAAAGAACCTCAGAAATGATTGGGTTGAATACCTCTCATTTTACAGACAAAGAAACTGAGGTTCAAAAGTTACTAGTTTGTTTTCATCATGTTCACTTGGAAAGTCAGGATTGAAGTCCGGGTTTTCATGATCTAAATGAAGTCCAGTGCTGATGATGAATCACAGATTAGTTTCCTTGGCTATGGCTCTTCTAAATCCTTCTGTGAATCTGCTCCTACACGCACACACCCAACATAATATGCAGAAGTAGAGATAGAATGACCGCAATAGACACTACCATCCAAGAAAGGAAGGAATGGTAGGCCCAGAGCAGCCAAGGGTTCAGTGTACTTCTGAACTCTGGCTGGACAGGTGATGTCAGATACTTGATTAGGGTACAATCCCTATCCTAAGAAATGATTCTTGGAGGCTGTTGGTTCCTCCTTCTGAGTCATCCTTCCTTTTCAATAATAAATGACCCTGTTTGTAGCTGGGTAAGTTTTCCAGGCTGTTTCCCACCCATAGAAAATTGGGCTACTTTCTACAGAGGCTTATGCTGTCAAAGGGGTCAATGATAACCTTGAACTATTAAAGAAAAGCTGTCAAGACATATATCTGACACAGTAGGACACTTTGCAGATAAGAAGAAGAGGAGTTAAATTTGACCATTTCCTTTAAAAGGGGAACATAAACTTAAAAGAGTATGAGTGCCATGGCCATAGCTTTTTGTTGGGAAGTTATTCCCAAGTAAATTAATTTGAAAAGGAAAAATAATGCTTTTTAAAACCTAATTTCTTTTTCTCAAGCAAATTGAGGTTATGAAAAATGCTTTGCTTTTTGTGTTTGTAATCCATAAGAAATATAGATAAGTGCTCAACATAGAAAAAACAATCATTTATTTGGCAAATAGAAAAAATGCACTAAAGATTTTTCTTTCTTACTCTTAATGGGGTTTCATTTCACTATCACTACACAGTCCACATAGAACTTGATAAAGAAGAGAGCTAAGAAATACACATTAACAAAGAGCCTTTTCTGGAGGAACCAAATTCCACTCTAACTTGGAAGGGGAAAATATTTTGGATGACAAGATGGCAAGTTTTAGAAGATAAAGTACAAAAGTAGATAACACAAATACACTAATAAATACCCTCTCTCCTGAGGTTTTGTGGCATTTGCCTTTGTTCCAGAAACTGGAGACACAAAGGAATTAAAATGTCTTTGACAAGATATATGAATTTTCTATTTTCCTTCCTTTTATATTCATAACCTAACAACTTTTGTAATTAGTCTGTGAATGTCTCACTAATAAATTTTAAACTTATGTGAATGGATTCATTTGGGTTGCTATATAATCTTTATTTTTAAGATGCAATTTATCAACTTAAGCTAATTAAACTCATAGTTGCCGTGCTTCCTATGCTTCTTGAAATTCAGATTAAGAATTTGATATCATATCTTTAAAAGGTAATGAATATTTGTGACATTTGTTTCTTCTAATTAGTCTATTAAAAATTGTATAAGATTTGCCTGTTGACTGAAGAATTCTCTTTACTCTAACAGAATAAATTAACTTTGACCATTATTTCAACTAGCCAATGAATTTTTAGCTCATAAAGTCACACCGAAAATTATCTATGTCAACTGTTCTATTCTCTTGCTGCTTTTAATTTTTCATTGGCATCGTCAAATCCTGATGGCCATCCATCTAACAACCTGTTACAGTGGCTAGACACGACTGAGACACACTACCGCAGGCTTCCAGATGGTGCTAATGGTAGAGAATCCGCCTGCCAATGATGGAGCCACAAGAGATGCAGGTGTGACCCCTGGCTCAGAAAGATCCCCTGGAGGAGGGCAGGGCAGCCCACTCCAGTATTCTTGCCTGAAGAATCCCACGGACAGAGGAGCCTGTCAGGCTACAGTCCATAGGGTCTCAAAGAGTCAGACATGACTGAAGCGACTTAGCACGCAGGGTATATCTAGTACTCTCAGAACAAGCAGTTGAGCATATGTCATTGACAAAACTTTCCCACTGACATAAATACTTTTTAAGGATTTTAAGTTAGACTAAGATAATCACAGAAAGTTTCATGAGAAGATGCTCTTGAGAAATGTGTAGAAATTGGAGCAGTGGAAAGGAGGAAGGATGCTTAGAGCGATGAGTGCAAAATGGAAGGAAAGTATCTCTACCATGTAAATAGGTTACGCCGGTATACTAGTGAGTTAATGAGAATGAATAAATGGGGAAAACTTTTCCTTCCTCTTAACACTTCTGCCTATACTTAGGATTACTCTTTTGGCCCTGAACATATCTTGACTTAAAGGATATCCTAAATATAACCATGCTAATCATGCTTATGAAAATATTGATAACCTCTCTTAAAAGTTTTTCCTAAGTGATCTTTTCTAAGTCAATTAAATTTTTGATCATATTCTTATAGCAGTTAAAATATTTCCCTTTAAAATTTTTATTATTTGAAATATTTCACTGGGGACTATATTTTTATGTTTATCAGAAATATTTAAGTAAATTATTTTTATCTATACCAAATTTTATAGATTATGGATTTATCATCTATTACACTTTTTTATTTAGTTAAATGAAAAAAAATGGTCAATTTTGTGAAAATGCTAAAAAAGAAAAAAAGCAAAGGAACAAGATGATGGAAAAGTGCAGAGAAGCAGAGTGGGAGAATAAGTCAAAGGAAGAAATTTAGAAAGAGAAACACAGGAAGAGACATGAGAGGTAGATTACAGAAATTTTATTTTATTAAGACAAAAAATGTATGACAAAGTAAAATATATTAATAATAAGGTCAAAACAATGGGTTAAAATCTCATTTTATATAGCTAAACAGAAAATTCATATGCGGGACATAAGTTGAGAATATAGATTGTAGAGGACCTAACCATACCATGTAATAAATTTTATTTTATGCTAATGGCCAGGGTTTTGTTAAAGGATATTCCATACAGATTTAGTGATCCATAAAGAAAAGTTTATTTAAGTAAGTTTGGGGAAAACTGCGTCTTATATTGCCCTAAAAAAGTATTACATCTCAGCCTATTAACATATCTGAGGAATCCTGGGAAAATAAATTTGGTGAGAATGAGTTAAATCATTGTTTACCAATCTTATTTAAAGACAGAATACTTACTGAGTGTGTAAAACCCTATTTGCATCCTGTAGAACATACTTTGGGAACATAGGCAATGGTGAGCCATAGTTGAATGTTTAGGCTGAAAAAGGCATGAGAAGCATAGAGTTTAGAAAAATTAAAATCTCAAAATGAGGTGCTGGATGCCAACCTGACTGTGACTGAAAACAGACAAATTAATAGGCTATTTAACAATCAAAAGGAGAGACAAGGTCTTAGATTGGTCTGGATTATAGATGAAATACCAAGGTGTAGGTATGTGTAAGAGAAATCAACCCAGAAATGCTGATTGTTGCCCGGTCCACAATCCCTCCTGATGTAGCTATATCTTCTACCGTGTTGCTCCACAATTCAACTGAACCAGGATGGGGATCTCATCCAAAATGATTTATGCACAGCTGGTCAGCAAATATGACTTCTATAGTCTGGCTTAAAAACAGAAGTTAGATCAGATTTCCCTTCAAAAATTTGAAATTATGAAAAGAGAGACTGAGACTTTTAGAGAGTAGATACAGATGTGTGTATGGCTGGGGAGAGGTGGTGAATAAACATGTATGTATGTTTGTATGTATATATACACACATATACAGAGAGAGAGAGAGTGTCTGTACACAATGGTTACTTCTTAGGCTCAATTTATACACTGATTTTATATCCACAATCCAGACTAAGGCTTGTCTGTTTATGAAACATCCATCAACAGCATGGTTGTTACCATTTGCTGTAAGGCATCCTAAAATATTAATTTCTATGTTTGGTTTTTCCTACTTCCTTCTATGAGACCTTTCCACCTTGAGTCAAAGGTACCCATATTTCCTCAAAGAGTAGAATTTTTTTACAGTAAGAACAAAAGGAGAAAGTAATCAATAAAGAAGGAAGACCTGAAGAAAGCTGGGCATGGGGTTTATGCTATAATAGTTAAATAGAATAAAGAATAGCAGAAATGTAGACCACTTCTTGTGCATACATATACCAGAGAATATAGGTTTATATGGGCTAAGGAAGAGAGCAGAGGGAGTTGGAAACGGGGAGCTGCATGGGACACACCATTTTAGTAAATCAGGGAGTGAGAGACAAGAGAGGCTGACCTAGGGGTAGAAGAACCATGTTGAGGGAAATGGAGTCCTCACAGGGATACTACCCATTACCTGAGGGGCCAGCGTCAGGGAGTCCCGTGAAAATCCATTCAACATGTAGAGACAGCTCATTACCTGGACAGAGCAAGTTGCCTCTAGTGGTGGGGTGAGCCTTCCAACTACAGATCAGTCAGTCACTCAGTCAGTTCAGTTGCTCAGTCATGTCTGACTCTTCACGACCCCATGGACTGCAGCACACCAGGCCTCCCTGTCCATAACCAACTCCTGGAGCTTACACAAACTCATCTCCATTGAGTTGATGATGCCATCCAACCATCTCATCCTCTGTTGTCCCCTTCTCCTCCTGCCTTCAATCTTTCCCAGTATCAGGGTCTTTTCAAATGAGTCAGCTCTTCATATCAGTTGGCCAAAGTATTGGAGTTTCAGCTTCAACATCAGTCCTTCCAATGAACACTCAGGACTTATCTCCTTTAAGATGGACTGATTAGATCTCCTTGCAGTCCAAGGGACTCTCAAAAGTCTTCAACACCACAGTTCAATATAGTCCAACTCTCATATCCATACATGACTACTGGAAAAACCATAGCCTTAACTAGACAGATCTTTGTTGGCAAAGTAATGTCTCTGCTTTTTAATATGCTGTCTAGATTGGTCATAACTTTCCTTCCAAAGAGTAAATGTCTTTTAATTTCATGGCTGCAATCATCATCTACAGTGATTTTGGAGCCCAAAAAATTAAGTCAGCCACTGTTTCCACTGTTTCCCCATCTGTTTGCCATCAAGTAATGGGACCGGATGCCATGATCTTAGTTTTCTGAATGTTGAACTTTAAGCCAACTTTTTCACTCTCCTCTTTCACTTTTATCAAGAGGCTCTTTAGTTCTTCTTCACTTTCTTCCATAAGGGAGGTGTCATTTAACCCAACTACAGATGCCGGTCCTTAAATAATTTTCAGCTTAAATAATTTTGCCAAGGGTTAGCTGAGTCCTATCTGGAATGACACTTGCAGGCGTCCTGAAATGTAGTAACATTGAGGAAGAAGAACCTCAGCACTGGTAGTTGGGTAAGACTGGACAGTGTTATATCCTATCCCTGTTAAACATTAAACATAACAGATTTTCTATAAACATTTTATTTTGAAATGTTATTCCTCTTAGGAACCGAACTATAAGAGGTCAAATTGAGCACAGTTTTGTTGTCTCTGGGTGCTTAAACTAATTCAAATGGAAATAAAACTGCATGAAAATAAAAACCTCTAACTTTAACAACAGTACATTGCTTTGTTTATTCCAAAACCCTCTGGATCTGAGGACCACCTATGTAGGAGAAATTAAAAACTAAATGAAAATATTCTACATTCCATGCCTAGCAGTTTAATTTTTAAGCCTTTTATAAACCTAAAAATGCTCAACCATCATTTTTATGCTTTAACTTAGAATGTGTTTTCCAACAAGGATTCCAGTAACATTACATCTGATATTTATAGTCTCAATTTGTTTTTTGGTTTCTATGCTATTTCTACATGAGTTCTTATTAACATTTCCTTCATCTGAATCCTCTCTCTCTCTTCTTTTCAGTACCAGTATTTGCTGGGGGCTATATTTCAGACCCCAAGATGTAAGTCTAGTTTCCAAAAGTATAATTCTTCACTCAGATACAGTATTTTTGGTTCTGTGTGTTTGTTTTGCACCTTTATGATTTTCTGTTGCCTCAACAAAGTTTTGTGGAATAAACAGGGAACTCCTTTCAGTCTTTTTATCATCTCCCTTAGTACGGACTAGCCAAATATGTCTGCATCAACTAGAAATCTGCTCCTAGAAGTGAGGCAATCATGGTTTCCAAATTAGGATGCATGATTGAACAACTGAAGGGCATAAAGCCCACATTCTTTCTAAATGGAACCCTCAAATGTTTTTCATAAGATCCACACTGTTCATAGGCCAGACATAGGATGCAAGTATTAAACTTCAGTCTTTTTTATTTTTTAGCATTTGGTTATGCTTGATACAATCTCTTTCAAAAAACTGAACTCTGAGTCCCTCCTAAGCCTTAGTGAATCTCTGAATTGGGTACTTATTCAGTCAACACGTGTTTAAGAAGCAACTACAATATGGTGGGTGTTGAACTTCAATTATAAGCTGAAGATAGAATGGTGAACAAAACATATGTAAGGCTGTGGTCTGGTTGGAAAGATGGACTTCAATCAAGTCATCATGAAATATTAGCCCATCACTGTATCCCAACCCACCTGCTCTCTCTGTTTCTTGGCCTTCCTTGTGACTCTCCCTTGATATCGCTCAGCCCTCCTCCCCCAACCCCACCCAGCAAACACCTTCACATTCTCTTGCTCTTCTCTTCTCCACCTGTATCCTAGAGTTTTGTCCTCAGCCATTGTGTCTTGCAACTCTGTACCCCTGGGAGAGACAGCACACCTCATGGCTTTAGCTGTTATTTATACACCAAGAGGAATTAAAGAATTTTATCTTTTTTTAATCTTCTTCCCTGATCTCTGTGCTCCTCTGCCTCACCCCATAGAAACACTAAGTTTCCAACCAAATCTTGGGATCCATCTCCTCATCCTAATCCCATTTTCAGTGAATGAACACTCTAGTAATGCCCTAATTATCTCCATTCTTCTCATTTCACACCTCCCTTTACTTATTCCATAATAATACTTCTAGAGTACAAAAACGATCATGCCATTTGATATCTAAAAGTTCCTAATGAGGTCCTAAAGAAGCAATCTAAGGACTTCAGCAAGGCCCAGGTGGACTCAGCATCATCTTCTACTTCTCTCATGCTAACCTTATTTATTTTCAAAAATTGGTCATCAGCTTTCAGAAAGCTATTCATTTTGATGGCCATTCTGCTTGACATAAATTTTGCCTCCCTTTTATACTCTACATTTAAGGTTCAATTAAAATAATATCATCTCAGTGGAACTCCTGAGACTTACAGGCAGAATTAGTCATCTGTTTCCTATCCCATATCCCACCGTGTATGTGTGTGTGTATGAGTGTGCATGTGTGTATGTTAGGTGTAAGTGTTTTACAGTACAGGCTATTTGAAAGAATGGAAATTCTTTTTTGGATCCTTTGGATGGAGAGCCAGGAAGAGGGAAGAGGCGAGGAAGCCTTTAGTAGACTCCACAGAATAGAATATTTTTTACAGGAATAAAAAGTAAAAATCTTAAATAGAACCTGTCTACTTACTAATGATGTATCAAGATAAAATAAAGCCTTATTAATCACACATTTTGAATTGGCCCCCATAAATTTTGATGGATTTAGAATTCATTTGTTCACAAGCGACAAAATCATCATAGCTGTGGTGTAAACGATTTGAAACCTATTCCTTTCTCTTCTTACAGGCCAGGCTCCACAGCACTTCACAATGTCAGAAAACATGTTTTCTGCCCCATTGCTCTGTCACAAGTAGTTTCAACTTCATGGTTCAAAATAAAATGTGTGTATTCTAAGAAGCAAGACGGAAGAAGAAGCGAAGAAGCACGGCACAAAGTTTATATGAGCATTATCTCCTAAAGAAGGTTCCCAGGTGTCATATGACGCTTCAACGGGCCTCCTGTACAGGAGGCTCCCTAATGGCTAAAGGGAGTCTAGAAAATGTAGTTTTATTCTGTGTATCCTGTTTCCAGCTAAAAATTCTGATGCTGTTGGAGGAGGAAAGAATGGATATGGACTGATATGATTTGGTTTTACCTCTTTGTGTCTTGGGCTTTGTCCAAAATATTGTATAAGACAATTAGCATGCTGGAATCACTCAGCAACTGTTTTTATTACTATCCACTTTGATATCATTTGCCAGTTCTCCAGGCAAACTGGATACTTTCATACAAATGACTCTTTAGCTGTATGATAGGATATTGAATATTATAGCTTCCATCAGGCCTTGAACTCTTCCTGAACTGTACCTGAAGCTGTTAAAATAATAATGGCTAAATTCCTAAGGGTCTTCCTTGGTGGCTCAGGTTGTAAAGAATCCACCTGCAGTGCAGGATACCTGGGTTTGATCCCTGCATCAGGAAGATCCCCTGGAGAAGGGAATGGCTACCCACTCCAGTATTCTTGCCTGGAGAATTCCATGGACAGAGGAGCCTGGCAGGCTATAATCCATGGGGTTGCAAAGAGTCAAACACGACTGAGTGACTTTCAATACACACACACACACACACACACACACACATATATATATATACACACACATGCACACATATCAAAAGAGATGGAAAATAATAGATGTTGAGTATGTATTTACTGAATGTTTCTGAATAAGGGAATGCCTCTGGTCTGTGTGTGTATATGTGTGTGTGTGTGAGTACACATGTGTCTGTATATATATATACATTTTTTTTCCAAAAAAAATTTTTTTTCTTTTATGGTTTATCCCAAGAGATTGGATACAGTTCCCTGTGCTATACAATAGAACCTTGTCATTTATCCATTCTAAATGTAATAGTTTGCATCTGCTGCTGCTAAGTCACTTCAGTCGTGTCCGACTCTGTGCGACCCCATAGATGGCAGCCCACCAGGCCCCGCCGTCCCTGGGATTCTCCAGGCAAGAAGACCAGAATGGGTTGCCATTTCCTCCTCCAATGCATGAAAGTGAAAAGTGAAAGTGAAGTCGCTCAGTCATGTCCGACTATTAGCGACCCCATGGACTGCAGTCTACCAGGCTCCTCCGTCCATGGTATTATCCAGGCAAGAGTACTGGAGTGGGGTGCCATTGCCTTCTCCCATAGTTTGCATCTACCAACCCCAAATTCCCAGTCCACACCTCTCCTTCACCCCCTCCCCCTTGGCAACCATAAGTCTGGTCTCTATGTTTGTGAGTCTATTTCTGTTTTGTAGATCCATAGATTCATTGTGCCATATTTTAGATTCCACGTATAAGTGATATGATACAGTATTTGTCCTTCTCTTCCTGACCTACTTCATTTAGAATGATAATCTCAATGTCCATCCGTGGTGCTACAAATGGCACTATTTCATTCTTTCTATGGCTGAGCAACATTCCATTGTGATATATATCACATCTTCTTTATCCATTCATCCATCAGTGGACATTTAGGTTGTTTCCATGTCATGGCCATTGTGGAAAATGCTATTATGAGCATAATGATGCATGTATCTTTTTGAATTGTAGTTTTGTCCAGACACATACCCAAGAGTAGGATTCCTGGATCACATAGTAATCAAAGGGTAATTATCTTTTTAGTTTTCTGAGGAAACTCCATACTGTTTTCCATAGTAGCTGCAGCAACTTACATTCTCACCAACAGTGTACAAAGGTTCCTTTTTCTCCCATCTGCTCCATCATTTGCTACTAGTGGACTTTTGAATGGTGGCCATTCATAATGGTGTGAGGTGGTACCTCACTATAGTTTTGATCTGAAACTTGCAAGCTTTTGCACAGCAAATGAAACCATTAAAAAACAAAAAGAAAAAGACAACCTACAGAATGAGAGAAAAAATTTACTAATGAGGTGACTGATAAGGGCTTACTCTCTAAAATATACAAACAGCTCATACAACTCAACAATGAAAAAACAAGCAACCCAACTAAAAAATGGGTAGAAGACCTTAATAGACACTTCTCCAAAGAAGACATACACGTGGCCAGTAGGCATATGAGAAGATGTTCGACATTACTAATTATTAGAAAGATGAAAATCAAAATTATAACCTCACTTACCTGAGAGAGATGAACTCAAACATAGCATCTTAAACCACAATGCTTCATGGAGGAAACTTCATCTTACAGAAACATCTTGAACTTTACTTCCAAAATGATTGACAACACCATTATACATTACTGTATAAAGCTAACATTATTAAGTCTTCATATTTCCAGTGGTACTTAAAAAATAATATACATTGTTAATTTGATAATGTTCATTTTTTTTAATTTCCTCTGCAAGAAGCTAAACTTTATATAGAGTGATGTCTTGGTGGATAGATATTTTGTGTGAGATTTGGGGCACCTCATCTATAAGACAGGACCAAGGGCAGAACCAAAGCTACTACCAAGTAAGATAACTTTCCTGGTGAGTTGTTTGTCAGAAGTCATTATGCACAATCTGCCACCCAGATTACTGAAAGCATGTTACACGGGTCCTAAGGGATTTCTTCCCTGTTCTCTGTAACCTTAACCATAGTAATCAGTGTTAAATGTTATAAAACAGCACTGGAGCTTTATTACTGAATCCATCAGTTAAATTACAGTGATCATTAAAACTTCTAGTTAGCAACACAATATTTTGACTATCAAATTCAGAGAGATTAATCATTGTTTTAAATATGCTCTGCCTGCAATCTGATCCTTTTTTCTGGTCCAGAATATCACTTAGTACAGCTTCTGCTGCTTCTACTTTGCAGGCTGGGAATTAAATGAAGGACAAGCGGATAGGACTAACCTTTTTGGGAAATTTTTAAAATAAGTTAATGATCCATTTCTGAAGCATGAGAAGCTGAAGATGGGTCATTAAAGCTAGTGATATTTATAATCAGTATTTGCAAAGAACACCAGATAATTGGTTAGAACAGAACAGAAGTAAAGGCATTTCAGACTGAGACGCATTTCCAAGGGTAGCAAGTTCTGCCACCAAAGCGTCTTTGACATCTTACTCAAAAAAAAAAAAAACAACAACAACGGAATTTTCAAAATGTGATAAAGTGATGAAAGTTAGAAGATGTTTGATAAGCTGAAGAAGTAAGAAAATATTGACTCAGAGTACAGATTTTGTTATAACATTGGCAGGGCCCTCAAGATAGGTTTGACAGTGATTGAATTAGGTTACATAAATTGACACATCTTGCTGCCTTGCTTCTTTTGTCTGATCAAAATTGAGACTTACTAAATTGTATCATTTTTACTTGCTTCTCTTCCCTATCTCTTACCACTGTTATAAAATCTATGATATTTGCTTTAATTTTCTGAAGCATTACCAAGATTTATTTTTAAAACATAACAAATTATATCAAGTGACTACTCAAACACTTGCTAGAGTTATAAAAATACTATTTCTTTGAAAGAAAAAAAAATCTCTTCAATTTTCAGCAACAGAACCTGACCCCTACGAGTGAACTCATTTGTCTAAAGCAAGGATAAGTATGTACATTAGTTTTACCCTTTCTGATGTCAAAGCCTACCCTAGATAGTAACTGTCAAAATGACAAATTTTCTCTGTCTCCTGCCTACCTCCAATAAGACAAGTGATATGTTTAATAAAAATAATGTCTTAACTATTCATATGCCATTTCAAAGAAATTTTAATGAGGTCAGTAAACTTATACAAACATGTGAAAGTGAAAGTGTTAGTCACTCAGTCATGTCCGAACTCTTTGCGACCCCATGGACATAGCCCACCAGGCTCCTCTGTCCAAGGGATTTTCCAGGAAAGAATACTGGAGTGTGTTGCCCTGCCCTCCTCCAGGAGATCTTCCTAACTTGCAGGCAAATTTTTTCCTATCTGAGCCACCAGGGAAGCCCATACAAAGATATACTTAGAATTTAAAATCTGAATTCATTGCTGTAATTCACCTGCTTTGATTTTAGAAGTCAGAAGGTTAAAGACAAACGGTTGGAAATCTTAGAACTAGTGACATTGGACAGAAAGGCAAAGTTGGAGTTCTGATTCACTACTTAGTAGGATTTCCCACATGTGAGATCGATGCAGGCTGTCCTTTTTGACACACTCCAGCTGTTTCCTGCAGGGTCTTTTTATTTATTTATTTATTTATTTATTAAGATTTATTTGTGTATTTATTTTTGGCTGCACTGGATCTTTGCTGTGCGGGCTTTCTCTAGTCATAGCAAGTGGAGGCTACTCTTCATTGCTCCATGCAGGCTTCTCCTTGCAGTGGCTTCTCTTGTTGCAGAGCACAGGCCCTAGGTGCACGGATTTCAGGAGTCGTGGCACGTGGGCTCTGGAGTGCTGGCTCAGTAGCTGTGGCACACAGGCCCAGCTGCTCTGCTGCATGTAGGATCTTCTTGGACCGGGGATCAAGCCTGTGTCCCTCGCATCTGCCTCTCAACCACTGGACCACCAGGGAAGCCCCGCTGCAGTGTCTCGAGTGTTCTCTTTCCTATCTGTAGCTGTAACCAGTGTGGCTGCGTCTCCTACTTCTGTGTCCTTCCCATTCTCATCTTTTAGTGTTTGCCTGGGTGCAGCTCTGTGTATGACCCTTAGGATATTTTGGAGGTACCAGGGCATCAGTCATGTAACATTCACCTACTTTTCCTTCTTTCCTTCTGCTTCCAACCTAGTTTTGTGCAACAAGCAAAGAAAAGAATTCCCATTTACTTTATGCCTCCTGTGAACTGGTACAGGACTCAATACTTACATATGTGACTTCATTTAATTTTTTCCACTCCAATGCTAGTGCTAGTATTCCTACAGATTTTTTGCAGATTTTACAGATGAGGAAATCCAGATTTATAGACGTTAGGACATTTTTTCTCAAGGTCACAGAGTAAGAAAACGGGGAAGTTGAGCTGTTCAGTTCTTCCCACTCCATATACCCATCTCACCTGTACCTAAGAATTATTTGAGGTTTCATAGAAATAAGGGCTTAATGGTGAAATTAAAATGTATGAAGATTACTGACTCACCAAGTTGTAACTGTTCTGATATACAAGCAGAACAAACTTTCTATAATGGAAAGTTAGGAAGTCTAATATTTATTATAAGCATTTAGATCTATATTTGGCATGAAGACATTTTTATGGGTAGTAATTCTTTTACAATGTGCAACCAATATACATTATAAATCACTTGAAGTTTTTGTAGGCCAATTATAAACTTTATATTCCATTTTCAATATACTTGATGTGTATCTTAAAAGGCATTTACAGAATATTTCTCTCCTTTAAAACATTCTGGTCAAGTTTAAAGCTAGTTTTATCATCCTCATAAATATATTAAAAAACTTTCATATTAGCCCTTATTCTGTTGAGCATTTCATTGAAATTCTGACTTAAGCATTTCTTTGACTATAAATTGTTATATACTACACTTAGTAATGCATAATAACACCTCAAGTCAATATTTTATATAATTACTCAGCATTTAGAAACTACAGCTATGCTGACTTAATTTTATTAGTTTTTCACTAGTACACTCTGATATGCTTTTCACTCATTCGTTCACAAAACTCATCTACTAAAAAATTGTTCATTCAGTAATTTACTTAATCAGCAACACTTTTGATATGAATACCTATTCTTTATAGGTATGTTCATCCTGCAAGATAATATTTCAATGTTGTTCTTGTCACTTATATTTAGGAATTTCTTTTTTTATTTTTCAATTTATTATTTTTCATTGTTACCTTGAATCCATGGCAGAACAAGTAGTCTTTTGTTCCTCTTGTGTATTCTATTTTGTTGGAGGTAACATTTTGGGAAAAGACTTCAAAAAGAAGTCTTAATGATGAGTTAGAGTTCATCAAGAAAAATAGTTGGAAATCTAAACTATGAAAAATCCAGACAGCTGACACAAAGTTATCAATAAGACACAGCAAGAGTTAAGCCAGTATCTTTCTTGTGTGTTGGGGAGATTGAGTGCATGCAGGTACAAGCCAATAGAAGCCCCAGTATTCCTCAGTTGCCTGAGACAGCCCTAGATCTAGAATACAAGCTCTGTGAGAGCAGCCAGAACAATTCCTGACATAGAACAGTTTCTCTATAAAAAGTGCATGTAAAATATCATGTAGGAAACGAGTTGCCAGTCCAGGTTCGATGCATGATGCTGGATGCTTGGGGCTGGTGCACTGGGACGGCCTAGAGGGATGGTATGGGGAGGGAGGAGGGAGGAGGGTTCGGGATGGGGGAACACGATGTATACCTGTGGCGGATTCATTTTGATATTTGGCAAAACTAATACAATTATGTAAAGTTTAAAAATAAAGTAAAATTAGAGAAAAAAAAATATATTAAAAAAAAGTGATGCATAAA
>NW_011495082.1:1307272-1308065 GCF_000754665.1 Bison bison bison
TAGTCTTTTGTTCCTCTTGTGTATTCTATTTTGTTGGAGGTAACATTTTGGGAAAAGACTTCAAAAAGAGGTCTTAATGATGAGTTAGAGTTCATCAAGAAAAATAGTTGGAAATCTAAACTATGAAAAATCCAGACAGCTGACACAAAGTTATCAATAAGACACAGCAAGAGTTAAGCCAGTATCTTTCTTGTGTGTTGGGGAGATTGAGTGCATGCAGGTACAAGCCAATAGAAGCCCCAGTATTCCTCAGTTGCCTGAGACAGCCCTAGATCTAGAATACAAGCTCTGTGAGAGCAGCCAGAACAATTCCTGACATAGAACAGTTTCTCTATAAAAAGTGATGCATAAATGTCCTAATGGTTTGGCGTAAGAATAGTCAAACGCTCAGACCCCTTCTGTTTTTCTGTTGGGGCGCATCTATATTTTTTTTTTCCTGTCCTCCTATTTCATGTCCAAAGGGGAAGAGGACTGAAATTGATGAGTGTGGGCTTAGGGACACTTTAGGGGTCAATACGATAGAGCTGCCCCTCTCAGTAGACAGTCTTTCTATTTGACTCTTCTTTCCTTGTATTTTTCTTCTTCCTTGAGACTGATGTGGCATAATATAGACTCCAAAAGAGGCTCTACTTGGACAGGCAGTCTGAGAAGACCCTCAGCCTAAGGAAAAAACTTGTTATCATCCTGCTCTCTTTCTGTCTTTGTATTGTGTATCTTAAACCTCAGAGTGGAGAAGGCAATGGCAACCCACTCCAGTACTCTTGCCTGGAAAATCCCATGGATGGAGGAGCCT
>NW_011495082.1:1308165-1352173 GCF_000754665.1 Bison bison bison
TGGGGCTGGTGCACTGGGACGGCCTAGAGGGATGGTATGGGGAGGGAGGAGGGAGGAGGGTTCGGGATGGGGAACACATGTATACCTGTGGCGGATTCATTTTGATATTTGGCAAAACTAATACAATTATGTAAAGTTTAAAAATAAAGTAAAATTAGAGAAAAAAAAATATATTAAAAAAAAGTGATGCATAAATGTCCTAATGGTTTGGCGTAAGAATAGTCAAACGCTCAGACCCCTTCTGTTTTTCTGTTGGGGCGCATCTATATTTTTTTTTTCCTGTCCTCCTATTTCATGTCCAAAGAGGAAGAGGACTGAAATTGATGAGTGTGGGCTTAGGGACACTTTAGGGGTCAATACGATAGAGCTGCCCCTCTCAGTAGACAGTCTTTCTATTTGACTCTTCTTTCCTTGTATTTTTCTTCTTCCTTGAGACTGATGTGGCATAATATAGACTCCAAAAGAGGCTCTACTTGGACAGGCAGTCTGAGAAGACCCTCAGCCTAAGGAAAAAACTTGTTATCATCCTGCTCTCTTTCTGTCTTTGTATTGTGTATCTTAAACCTCAGAGTGGAGAAGGCAATGGCAACCCACTCCAGTACTCTTGCCTGGAAAATCCCATGGATGGAGGAGCCTGGTGGGCTGCAGTCCATGGGGTCGCTAAGAGTCAGACACGACTGAGCGACTTCACTTTCACTTTCACTTTCCACTTTCATGCATTAGAGAAGGAAATGGCAACCCACTCCAGTGTTCTTGCCTGAAGAATCCCAGGGACAGGGGAGCCTGGTGGGCTGCCGTCTATGGGGTTGCACAGACTCAGACACTACTGAAGCGACTTAGCAGCAGCAGCAGCAAACCTCAGAGTATTTCTGTAAGGGATGAGCATGGGGCAGGGTACTAGCAACCCCAACAGAGCCTCATGGTATAACCTTGCTCTCTAGAGAATAAAATTTGGGACCAATTTTTTTTTTCCTCTGGCCTTGATTCTCCACATGGATCTTGTTAGAATAACTGGGTTCTTTTTTGTGTGTTTGTGTGGGTTTTTTGTTTGTTTGTTTTGTCTTTAATGAGAGTAACTGTTAACTGAAACCCTAGATTCAAACCAAATACCAGTTCCCGACCCCCATGATAGACTTGGTAAGAACAAACCATAACAAGGTATTCTATGGCCTGAACTAAGAAGGGCATTTGCAGTGACTGAGATGAGACAAACATTAACAAAGTTGAGGTCAAATTCCAGAAGAAACTGGTTTAACTGTGTCAAACTAAAGAGGCAAGTAAAGAAAACAAATAATAAATAACCATGGATAGGGGACCCATAGAACAGATGAAGGTTCAAAGTAAGTCTTAAAGCTCTAAGCATGCAAACATCTACTACATTTATGGGAAATCTATACCTGCTGCCTAAATAAGGCTGGCTTCCAAAAGTTTGGGGCTTCCCTGGTGGCTCAGATGGTAAAGAATTTACAAGAGACCCAGGTTTGATCCCTGAGTTGAGAATATTCCCTAGAGCAGGGAGCGGCTACCCACTCCAGTATTCTGACCTAGAGAATTCCATGGACAGAGGAGCCTGGCAGGCTATAGTCCATGGGGTTTCAAAGAGTTGGACACAACTGAGTGACTTTCACTTTACTTCACTTTCAAAAATTTAAAGATTTTTAGATGAACATTCCAGTTTATTTCTTCATTCTTTAGTGTTGAATATGTAAGTCAACACACCCTACCCTAGCCCCTCAGAAACACACACAGAATAGAAAATTTATGAGTACTCTGTGCTAGTAAGTTCCTAAGGTAATGGGGGAAAACAAACTTTTCAGGTGCTGAGCTATCTTTTAGCATAATAACATAATATTTTCTCTCTGCTTGTATATTTTGCATGTATATTAACGCCTTCATATTCAGTACTAATAAATATGTGTTCTTTTCATGCCTATGTTTTATTTAAATTTCCTCACAGTGAAATTTATAGTCCAGAAACATCAAATTACTTATAATCACTCCCAACATACATACACAGAACTGTAAACTCCTCAAGGTCAAAGACTGTATGACTTACTCATTTATAGATTCCCAGTGCCCAGGATAGTATTCAGTACATGTTCAATAAAATAAATTAAATACTGTGAATTATTTACGAAGTATAGACCATCAAGGATGCCAAATTCAGTTCCTTTGTCCCTACAAAGCTGATAGAAAATGGCCCCAGTGACAGGTATAAGAGAGCTTTCCCCTGAGATTTTACAGTAAAAAAGTAAAGCTATTTGGGTATCATCTCCATTTTTTTTTAACAATATTTTTTGGGGGTAAGTAAATCTCATTGCAGCCTTTCCTTCTGCTATCCATGGCATCATTATTTCTTTATCCTTCCCTCATGCGGGTTTTTCATCCCATTTATATTTTTGACTTGCTATTAAATATCCTCCACCAGTTTCCTTAACATAAAATTTTCAGCACTTAAACCCACCCTGACTTCTACCAGAGCTGATTAGGATAGGAGGATTTCTGTTCAGCCATGGTTTGCTCTTGCTTTTGCACACCTCTCATTTGCTCCTTAAATAAATTTACATTGCTGGTCACACAATAGGTCTAGCCCCAGGTCCTCTCTAGGTATCTCTGCCTACACACTCTTACCCATATATTTAGAAATTATTTTTTCTTCTAATATAATTAGCTCACCTCCTCTATTTTCAACTGTGCTCTATTTATATGTACTTTCATTTTCAACTTGCCACTGTAATCTGAATTCTCATACTGCTGTTCTTGTTATCATTCTCCTGACCACTCACTCAAACGGGTAGCCAAAATACATTTAATGAATATGATTTCCATTTAACTACCCAGAACACTCATGTCATTATCAAGGGCTCTCACATGACCAGACTGTGCATATTTCTTTTCAATATATTTTGTTCATATCCTATTAGAGGGCCAGCAGGTAAAAATAGTCAATACATTATTCCAAGTCAGAACCCACTATAATGAATTCTAAACGAGTGTTCACACTTTCTCATTGTATTTGAATTTCATTACACTGGGTTCAGTGTGGCTCATATGAAGAAGTCACAAGTCCTATTTTCTCACGTTTAATCAGCCGAATATCATAATTTTCTATCCATTGGGATAAATGTGCTAAACCATAACTAGCCTCCTTTCTAAAGTTTAAAGACTCAGTTGACAGGCAGATTTGGGTTAAGGGTATCAGATTTAGCAGATTAAAAATAAATTTGAACAACTATCTTTTGTAGTATAAATCCATCCCATGTAATATTTAAGATATATATACTAAAATATTTATCTGCAATTCAAATTTAAGTTGCATTGACATTTTTAGTTTGCTTTAGGTTTTTAGTTTATTATGTAGTTTAATTTAAATGTTTCATAGATGAAGTAAAAATTATTTATTGTTTATGTGAATCTTAAATTGAATCAGGAGTCATATTTTATCTGGCAGCTCTAACTTGGGTGCATTCTCAGATTTAACTTAGACATAAAATTATTTCTACTGTCTGGAAGGCATAATGAGAACCACAAAGAAACTTATGAGAAAGAAACAAAACCCTGAATTTTTTGATAGCTTAAAAATAAGGATGGACATTCACTGATTTGGAATGTTAGATGCAATCTTGCTTCAGGAAAAATAGAAGACTTCAAGTTCCTAAAACTTGACTTCACCTCTTGCTTATGTTACGCCTATGTACATATCCACCCCTCTTTAAATAATTGCTTACTTGCCTGAGCAACTTGTTATAAATATAGATCAGTTTCAGTTGGCATATGCTAAATAGCTACAATTATATTTTTCTTTTTCTATAAAGGGAATTTTCTAGGTTGTACAAGTAAGTTCTGAAGACAGAAAAAATGTTGTGTACTGTCTTTCTAGAGTCAAGCTGTTTGATGTGGCGTGACACCCTGTGATGCTTTTGGGTCAAACAGAAAAATCTGTATATGCTCCCTGAAAGACATTACTATATCCACTGTTCCAGGAGAAACCTAACATTTAGAACTTTAGCTTAGCTTCTAAAAAAGAGATAGAAATTCAATCCAACCCCAAACAGGGGACATGGGGCAGTTTATTTCTTCAAACTAACATAATGCATTGAAATCAACTCTACACTAATTTGGCCCAGAAATTTAAGAGCCACCTACCAGTTACTGGTCACAGAATCTCCTCTCTGGTTAGGTTTAGATAACATCTTCCAGTACATTCTTATTATAGAAAAGAAAATGTACTTAGATGAGGTATACACGAGATGGAGTTAGATTATTCCTAAGAAAATAAAAGGGAGAGTGAAAGGAGAGAGAAATTCACTTGCTCAACTGACACAGATTTAATTCTTGGAACTTGTTTAGCAGAATTGGCTCTGGGTGAGAGATGCTAGAGATTCCATTGATGTAGCAAATAATGTCGTGAATCTTGATTAATAAAACTAATCTGGAGCTCAAGGGGGTCAAGTCTGGTTGACTGGCATTTGCATCACTTCACTGGTGGAGTCACTGCTGAGAAGCTTAGCTCAGTTCAGATACTAATAGAAATAAAAGGATTTCATGGGGTCAGATTAGCAGGCGGTCCACAATAAATCATAGCTACAAAACTCCAAATTTCATGTCTAGAGGAAAAAAAGAAGATTTTTATGTGTAATTGGTTGATACTTATTGAATTATGTATTGTGTGCTTTCACAAAGTTATACTAACTCATTTAATGGTGACCATATAATTTATTGTCCAAACCATAAAATTTTTGCCCAGGACAAATAGTAAAGCAGAGAGAATTTGTGGACAATAGGCATAAAATGGGACTGTTCTAGGCAAACCTTAAGGTTTATGTACTGAGATCTGTGTATATAATAATAACAAAAATTTTAAATCCATATAATAGACAAAACCACAAAGCAATTTGAATAGTCATGCTGCTGCTGCTGCTAAGTCACTTCAGTCGTGTCCGACTCTGCGCTACTCCATAGACGGCAGCCCAGCAGGCTCCCCTGTCCCTGGGATTCTCCAGGCAAGAACACTGGAGTTGGTTGCCATTTCCTTCTCCAATGCATGGAAGTGAAAAGTGAAAGTGAAGTCGCTCAGTCGTGTCTGACTCTTAGCGACCCCATGGACTGCAGCCCACCAGGCTCCTCCATCCATGGGATTTTCCAGGCAAGAGTACTGGAGTGGGGTGCCATTGCCTTCTCCGTTGAATAGTCATAATGAATGTTTATTTGGTGGTTACTATGTCCCAATACTCATTTTATCCTGGCATCAACCTTACGAGGTAAGAGGCCAGTTTAATAATTGTTAAATTATTACTCAGAGACGCTAATAAATTTCATTAAATCACAAAGTTATATATTACAGAATAAGGATTTAAATCCATACAGTTTACACACATAACTCATACACTAAATAACATATGCTAACCTAGAATTAGCTAAACTAAAGACATATTAAGTATACTACTATATTCAACCATATAATATAAGGAACTAGATAATAAGTATTAAAAATGTAAATACAGACTCCTTTCTAAAGAAATGACAATGCTGTCATCACATTACAAAGGTGGCAAGTCTGATTCCTGAGAACAAGATACTCAAGTTTTAATGCACTCACTGCCCATGCCAGATTCACCTGGGTACTTACTAAGACTCAAGATTCTTGAGCCCCACCATAGACGTTATGAAGAATTCTACCTGATTTTTATGCATTATAGTGTTTGAGAATATGTTTCCTAAAATACAGATGCAAGAGTAAATTTGTGATGCTGGATTTATGTTGTTTCATTTTTGTCTTTGTAATCTGTTAACATACAATTTATCATAACTAAGGGAAAGCACTGATTAGAATGACTATTTAAGTACACAAAAATCACTATGTTGATTTAATCTCAGTTAATTTAAAATATTAACTTCTACCCACTGGCTTCCTAGATAAAGTTTTCTTATAAACTATTTTTAAATGTAACATGAACAATGTATAATTTTGTATGAAAATTAGACACTTAGATAAGTCATTGTTATTAAAAAAACTATTACTGACAACAGAAGAAATTGTTCTGATTGTATCATCTGCATTAAAAAAGCTAAAATTATAGATTATGATTTTTAAATACATCTAGAAAAGCCAAAATATCTTAGTTTTATTAGTACTCAGAATTATTTATGAGATTTTTAAAGTGTTTATTGAATGTATTATTTTATTCTTTCAGTTAATTTGAGATTCTCACAAGTTAAGATACTGAAACATAATGTCTTCCTTCTTTTAAACAATATTAGCCTACTACCTTCAGGCACTATTTTAGGTATTAACAACAAGTCACTGAACAAAACAAGTACACAAGAAATTACTGCCCTCTTAGAGTTGACTCACAATAGTGAGTCTTGTGCTTCCTTTGCCTTGAAATGAATGGTCACTTATTAACAAACTTTTACCTTCATGAAGAAATGGTATACTAATCAAAGAAAGTGACTTCTGTCATCACTATGGTTTCCAGGGACGCTGTAAGAGAAAGTTAGGATAAGAAAAGTATAAATCAAGGACTGAAATAAGTTTCTTTAGTGTTAAGACCAAGCGTGAAACTTCCCATGTGAGGCAGGGGTCAGGAGGACTTATATATTTCAAGTGTGAAGATCTAGAGAGACATGAATCAGCCCCTTAAACGGAAGGGATAGCTAAGGTGATAGTACTTGGATCAACTTTGTACTATTCCGATAGATCTTTCTAGCCTCTTTGCTTAGAAAGGGAACTCTAAAGAGAATGATGTAAGCAAGCCCTTTAGTGGCAGTTAGAATGAGGGAGTATAATGGTGAAGTCAAGTGGGCCTTAGAAAGCATCACTACCAACAAAGCTAGTGGAGGTGATGGAATTTCAGTGGAGCTATGTCAAATCCTGAAAGATGATGCTGTGAAAGTGCTGCACTCAATATGCCAGCAAATTTGGAAAACTCAGCAGTGGCCACAGGACTGGAAAAGGTGTTTTCACTCCAATCCCAAAGAAAGGCAATGCCAAATAATGCTCAAACTACCGCACAATTGCACTCATCTCACACGCTAGTAAAGTAATGCTCAAAATTCTCCAAGCCAGGCTTCAGCAATATGTGAACCACGAACTTCCAGATGTTCAAGCTGGTTTTACTTGGAGATCAAATTGCCAACATCCACTGGATCATCAAAAAAGCAAGAGAGTTCCAGAAAAACATCTATTTCTGCTTTATTGACTATGCCAAAGCCTTTGACTCTGTGGATCACAATAAACTGTGGGAAATTCTGAAAGAGATGGGAATACCAGATGACCTGACTTGCCTCTTGAGAAACCGATATGCAGGTCAGGAAGCAACAGTTAGAACTGGACATGGAACAACAGACTGGTTCCAAATAGGAAAAGGAGTACGTCAAGGCTGTATATTGTCACCCTGCTTATTTAACTTATATGCAGAGTACATCATGAGAAACGCTGGGCTGGAGGAAGCACAAGATGGAATCAAGATTGCCGGGAAAAATATCAATAACCTCAGATATGCAGATGACACCACCCTTATGGCAGAAAGTGAAGAGGAACTAAAAAGCCTCTTGATGAAAGTAAAAGAGGAGAGTGAAAAAATTGGCTTAAAGCTCAACATTCAGAAAACGAAGATCATGGCATCTGGTCCCATCACTTCATGGCAAATAGATGGGGCAACAGTGGAAAGTGTCAGACTTTATTTTTCTGGGCTCCAAAATCACTGCAGATGGTGACTACAGCCATGAAATTAAAAGATGCTTACTCCTTGGAAGGAAAGTTATGACCAACCTAGATAGCATATTCAAAAGCAGAGACATTACTTTGCCAGCAAAGGTCCATCTAGTCAAGGCTATGGTTTTTCCAGTGGTCATGTATGGATGTGAGAGTTGGACTGTGAGGAAAGCTGAGTGCCAAAGAATTGATGCTTTTGAACTGTGGTGTTGGAGAAGACTCTTGAGAGTCCCTTGGACTGCAAGGAGATCCAACCAGTCCATTCTGAAGGAGATCAACCCTGAGATTTCTTTGGAAGGAATGATGTTAAAGCTGAAACTCCAGTACTTTGGCCACCTCATGCGAAGAGTTGACTCAGTGAAAAGGACTCTGATACTGGGAGGAATTGGGGGCAGGAGGAAAAGGGGACGACAGAGGATGAGATGGCTGGATGGCATCACTGACTCGATGGACGTGAGTCTGAGTGAACTCCGGGAGTTGGTGACGGACAGGGAGGCTTGGCGTGCTGTGATTCATGGAGTTACAGGGAGTTGGACACGACTGAGCGACTGAACTGAATTGAACTGAACTGAGAAGGAGGGAGAGCAGTGAGTTTACTTTACGGAATAAAACTCAAAGCAGAAAACCAATGGGACACCCAGCTGCCTCAGAAACAGTATGCCAGGACACACTAAATTAATTTTGGAAGATCCTCTTAAACTTGATAAATTCCCTGTGTATTATTTCCATTCTGCTCTGTCTATTTTCCAGTCTTGATCATACAGTAGTAAAACCCATCTAATGAAAGTGTCTGTTTGCTTTTCTTTATGGGAAACTAGGGAAGCCCAAGAAAATCAAGTAGTGGCAAGGCAGCTTTAGAGAAGAGAAGAAAACCAGTTTAATCCTGCAAGCCCTGGTCATGCTGAAAAAAAGAAAGAAAAGGAAAAAGGAAATAGAGTATGAACTGCTGGCTGAGCCTACAGTGTGTGCCCATGTCTAATTGAAGAGAGATCCACTGGTGTACACAAAAATTATGCTGGGTATTGGAAAGGATAGTATTTCTTTCCTTCATGGAGGCAATGGGCTGGACAGTTGCATTATAACAATGCTTATCTCTGTCTTTATCACCTAATTCACTGTGAGTTCCTTAAGAACAAAAGTTAAGTCTGATTCATTTTTGCCTTCCCATGACCCACCGTGGTAGTTAACACAAATTACTCATAGAAGTTGATTTTAAAATAAATCAATTATTTAATTAATGACTTGGAATCCTCTTACAGTTTTTTAAAAATAAAACATTCACAGAATTCTTATTAGGGAAGAGGTGCTAGAAAATAATATGACTCACTCTCCTAGAGAAATTGATGTTTGATCTGAGTCTTGATCAATATGATGTAGAAAATGGGGAAAGGGACCTTTTAGACACAGAGACTAGAATTTGCAGATGGGTAGCAGTGATGACTGGAGAAGCAATGACGCCCTACTCCAGTACTCATGCCTGGAAAATCCCATGGATGGAGGAGCCTGGTGGGCTGCAGTCCATGGGGTCGCAAAGAGTCGGACACGACTGAGACACTTCACTTTCACTTTTCACTTTCATGCATTGAAGAAGGAAATGGCAAACCACTCCAGTGTTCTTGCCTGGAGAATCCCAGGGATGGGGGGGGCCTGGTGGGCTGCAGTCTATGGGGTCGCACAGAGTTGGACACAACTCACGCAATTTAGCAGCAGCAGCAGCAGTGATGATGTGTCTTTTGGGGTGACTCAAGTGTAAGAGCAAAAAGTGAGTCTGAAAAAGTATGCCAGGACCAGATAATAAATAATTCTGAATGTCATGTTAGTTAAGTTTTCAGTTTTAATCAGTGGATCATGGGAAGACTGAAGAAGTTTGTAAGAACAAAAATGTGATGTGGGATCTGACTTGTCTTTTGGAAAGTTAGAACTGACACATTTGCATGAAGGACTAACTGAAACCTATGAAAAAAAACAGGTTATGGGGCTATTGGAAGAGTGAGGGAAATAATAAAATAAAATCTGAACAAAGATATGGTTAATGTGCATAAATATATAATGTCCTTAAACATATAAAGCAAAAAATACACATAACACATGATGTGGTAAAACATAAAACACATTCCAAAAACTTACTGATGAATACTGAAGTATATCATGTAGGAGAGAAAAGATTCCAAAGTTTCCAGCTGGGGAACAGATAGTACTCCTTTATTAAAAAAAAAAAAAAGAAAAGAAAAGAAGAAGAAGGCAAGGGAAGATTCAGCAGAAAATGCTAGGTATCAGTCTGGGAACCTGCCAAATTCAAGGTGCCCATAAACATTTTATGGAGTTGTTCCTCAGATAACGGGATATTAAGTTTTATAGCTCTAGGAGTGGCTAGGATTGAGCATGGATTTGAGATTTATCAGCAAAGAATTAGAAGACTGTCCAAGGAGGGGAAAGCTCATGCCAATGAAGTGATTAGAGATGGAGGAAAAAAGTGAACCCCAGGGATGTCAACATCCAAGAAGCAAGAGTTGAAGAGAAGACGGAGAAGGCCATTCAGGGGGCCACTGGGAAGACACGGGAGAGCTTCTAACAGAAGACAAAGGAAGCCAGACTTCCATGAGGGATCCAGTCAGGTGTCACACAAGATGACTGGGGCAGGGAGATGACAATCTACTGGAAAAGAATCTGGTAACATCCTGCAGTGTTTTAATGGGAAACCACATTACAAAGTGTGGAAAAACCAATGGTAAATGGAAATTGGGGCATCCCTGGTACTTACTTGGTGATGAAAAGAAAGGGCAAGATGAGTTTGCAGCTGGAGCAGATGCCCGAATCAAGAAAATGATCTCTCTCTGGGTAATTTGGCCTTCTGATTCCTAGTTAGGGATCAGGGAGGGTCTGAATCTGTCCTTGAGGCTGACTCCCTATCTTTTTCAGTTTTCTTCTTTCTTCATAGATGTATCAGTTGCTAAGGAAAGTATGGTATTACCATTATATCCAAATAACAGCATCACTCTCAAATTTGAAAATGCTACTAAAAGTCACAGAATACTTCTCTCGAATATGCAGTAAGCCTTAACTACTTTCATTTCGTTTATTTTGACTTATTTTTGCCTCTGGACATCTTAATTTCCAACTGCCTTCTTTAACCTCTCTCCTTTTATCAGATATTTCCTAAATGTTTTGAAAATCCTAACTGACATTATAAAGTTTTTTATTGAGATGAGAAATTTTTTATGGTTCTTTCCTCATCTGCCCACATTACCAAATGTGTTTCCTTTTAAAGGGCGAGGTGGTTTAACTCTAGAGGCCACATGTATTTTGAAGAAGTCGTAACAATTATCCAGAGGATAGAATGTAAACACTAGTTTAGCCCATACTCAGTCTTAGAAATCACATGAAAGATAGAATAATCTCATTTACAGCTATAGTTTGTGGGGGAAAAAGTTTTAATATATATAGCTTATTTGATGGAAACTTTTTTTATTTGGTGACTCCAAATAGGAGTTAAAATAACCGAAACTATTACGATTTACCAGGACAAATTTGTTCTTTTTTCCCCAGTGTCACTGGCCCCTTTACACTTTTCAAACACTTTTTTACTAATGTAAATCAGCCAGTGTTGGTTCCACAACAGATTCCATATTGCTCAGCCCCAAACCATTCTCTGCCCAACGCATAGAGATAGCGTGCCCTCTGGAGAAACTGACAAATGTAAAACTAGAAGAAACAGAAGCACTTCTGTTTTCTTGTTCCCAAAACTCTAGCCCTTCATCCTGCTCACACTTAGTCCCACAGCAGGCGGGACTTCCAAATCCAAGGGACTTCCTTATTAGGGACTTCCAAATCCAAGGGACTTCCAAATTAGGGACTTCCCTAATCCAAGGGAGGAAGCTTTCTCTCTGAAGGTCTTTAAATCTTGCTCTTGTTCCTAATTCTAGAAAACCACAGCTTCATTTATTTCCAATATGTTTCCAAAGTAAAATGGCCTAACAAAATGAGGTAGATGGAGCGGTTAGTATTTTGTCCCTTTAAATTCCCGGTGTTTGTTTCCTTCTGATTTATCAGTTTTAAGGTAGTTTTTCAAAGAATTAGATGCCCAAAGAAACAGTTTCCTGCTCGGTGGCTTCAGATTTCTTGTTATATAGCACCACCTCGTGGTTATTCTGTTTCCTTAACTATTACAAGGAATGAGTGACTGATTTCCTATCCTTACGTATTTTACTTTATGTTGCCATTATTTAGTGGCTCAGTCATGTCCTACTCTTTGCGACCCCATGAACTATAGCCCACCAGGCTCCTCTGTCCATGGGATTTTCCAGGCAAGAATACTAATACAAGTTGCAATTTCCTTCTGCAGGGAATCTTTCCAAGCCAGGGATCTAACCAGTGTCTCCTACAAGTCTCCTGCATTGCAGGCAGATTCTTTATCCCTTAGCCACTGGGGAAGCCCATTTTACTTTGTAACCATGACTAAAACTGATATATATCAAAGTCTAGGTTAAATATAATCACTATGCTGGTAAAGATGTTTACATACATCCATTTTCTCATTACTGCATCTGAGGCTCATAGTATTCGTTCTAGGGACAAAGATGTAAGGAGTTGTATCTTCATTGGAGTAGAGGAAGAGGAACACTGAAGAATTTTAAGAGAAGGATGGGAACTTTCTCATTTTCCCCTGATCAACCAATTCCCAACTTTTTCATGTGCCTCTGATTAACCTCCCCCAAGAAGCCAGTTCACCTCTCCTGCTATCCATTGTTTTCAGTCTAGAAACCCCATCCTTCCTACCACTGCTGAGTTCTTGTTCCCTTGACCAAGTGAGTGGTGGCTAATGGTGGCTCCACTGAGCCCTTGGCGGTAGATGCTTTCTGGGATCCAAAATGTGAATATATTTTATTAGGATTTTAAATGCAATACTTTTTGTATACATAAGTGGTACAGTTGCAAAACGGTCTCTGTATCTTTTTGACCAAGAAGCATGACCACAGTGAAAGCATTAATGACACTGCATATATCAATAAATAGATTGGTTTATATTACAGTTTGAATCCAACCCTAAGTCTTAGAGCCACTCTAATCTATTTCCTAAACTGGAAGAAGTTTCCATATGGTCATTTTCAAATGGAAAGAGAGAGGACAAATGATTGTTTATGAAACAAAATCTATAAACTATTCTACAAAACCAGTCTATCATACAGTTTACAATTAAAAGCCAAGGAAGGCTATAAATCAGCCACAATATTAGCATGTGCTGTCACCCAGATAAACAAACCTCAAAAAAATTCAACTCACACCTACATTTAACTCTATAAATTTGGGAGAATTATAACAAAGATCTCAATAATTCTCATAAATAGTAGCCTTAGTGCATCCTTTAATACCTCATAGCAAGATTTATTTTGATAACAAAATAAATTACATTGCAAAACAAATAAAAGTGCTTTGGCATTTTGACTTTTTGAGAAATTTAACAGTGAAATAAAGTTACACTCTTATTAGGTTCTTACCTTCTTATTTAGAAGTCTTAAAGAGATTAAAATCAAGTTAGATGCACATTTGTCTATTTTTCCCCATTGTACTGCAATTTGAAGAGAAAAAAAATAATTATTTATGGTTACATAGCTTTAACCAAGTAAAAACAGTAATATATTCATTGTACATGTTCAAATAGCTTGTGCAGTACTTATCTTCCTAATGCAAATTTAAGACTACTATAATGAAAATCTATCATAAATCAGAAGAATTTATGTGTAAAGAATTCTATCTTCTAAAAGTTAAAAAAATTTTTTCATATGTAATATTATCTTCATGTTACAAGTAGAGATGTTGTGTTCATGAAAAATATTTATGTAAAGTAATTGGCAGTATTGGGCTTCCCAAGTGGCGCTACTGGTAAATAACCCACCAGCCAACGCAGGAGACATAAGAAACGTGGGTTCGATCCCTAACTTGGGGAGATCCCCTGGAGAAGGGCACAGCAACCCACTCCAGTATTCTTGCCTGGAGAATCCCACGAACAGAGGAGCCTGGCGGGCTACAGTCCACAGAGTTGCAAAGAGTTGGATACGACTGAAGCGACAGCATGCACGCAGTCAATTGATGATGTTAGTGAGTTTATAAACATATACAGAAAATAACTACTTAACTGTTTAAGCAAGAACCTCTATCCTACCTTCAATGTGGACTATTGACAACCAGTTGGCATGATTCTAAGAGTGCTTAGACATCTTGTTAGTAGGGGAGGAAAGAGGAATTTGAATAGGATCACAAAACTGAATGTTGAATTAATCCAAGTCATGGATTTTATAGAATAGGGAAATTGGAATAAAATTGGGAGTTAAAAGAAATACAGATCCTTTAGCAGGTAAACTTGAGGCTCAATAACTGATTAGGCATATAGACGCAAGAGTCACACAGTATATATAAAGTCAGTAACTACAAACCTGATATTGAGCATATACAGAGTTCTTTCATGCAGTTACATATATAATCCTCAAAGTCTTATGGGTTAGATAATATAATTTTTCCCCTTTTACAGGTGGTAATTTTGAACTCACAGAGATTAACTTACTCAAGTTCATAAATCTGAAACTAAACACACTTCCATATAAAGTCTGTCCCTTCTTGATTCATTTCTGGTTAGAGGTTTGAAGAGGACATATCTGTACAGGATAGTAGCTATAGCTATTACTCTAAAAGGTAGTCATGGCAAACCTTAATTGGTAGAGGCAGAAATGGGGAACTTATGTAGAAACTACCCAGTTAAGAAATCTAGTTTTGTAATTGCTTTAATATTCAAAATTAATACCATCATTCATGTTTGAATATTTGTCAGATGTGAAATTTCATATGCATACTTAATATATGCAGATTCATAGGCATCCTTTATATGCATTTTTTCACCTTGTTTTTCATTTCAAATTTGTCTCATTGAAGATTATTTTTAACTTTATTAGCAAATGCACACACAGAACTCTCAGTCCTAAAACCTAAAGCAACTGTAGGGAATGAATCAGTAAACAGAGGAAGTGACAATGGACAAGGACAGTAGGGACTTTTCTGTGTCCCATTAATGACAAGGGCTCAGTAATGAGACACAGACAAGAAACTGTGGTCATTTATTCATGCTTTCAACATACAGTCGATGAATGCCTCCTATGTGGCAGGGACTATGCTAAGAACTGTAATGCAAATATGAAAAATCCAAGGTCCCTGCCCTTATGGAGCTCCTGTCTAGAGAAGGAAAGCAGCCTTGCTATAACTGAAGACTTCTCTGAGACTCCCAGGACGGGGGCCCCAAATCAGTACTAGGGAGGTTTGGGTAGGAGTGTGGCAGTCAAGAACAGCTGTTCAGAAAAGCCTATCCTAAACCTCATTCTTTAAAGACAGGTAGGAATGTTTTGTATCAGGTAATAATGGTAAAGGCATTGAAGGCCGTGAGTGAAACTATGCAAAAACTGAGAAAGTACAATTTGCTCAAAAATAGCAAGTCATTTCCAAACTGTGAGAGGCTAAGGTACATTTGGGAAATTAAAGAAAAAGCAAAAAACCAGAGAGTCAGAAAGAGGAAATCATCACAAGCCTAATATGCTCCACTAAGGAGTTTGGGACCTTATACTGAAGGTGGTTCAGAGCTAGCAAAGAATTTAAACAGTAAAATTCATGAATATGTAATATTTTAGAAGTGTTAAGCTAAAATTATATTTTGATGAGCTTATAAAACAAGAGGAATGCTTTGCTATCATGTTGACTAAAATGATAAGGTAAGACTATGTGCAGACATAAATTAAAAATATTATGTTTCTGCTGTTGTCAGAAAGAAAAATCAAAACAAAACGATTCAGCAAAAGGAACTATGCCTAAATGTCAATGATGGCTGACTTTGGGTACTAGGATTATAACAGGACTAATATAATGAACTTATGTTGTGTATATTTAAATTTTATCTCTAAAAGATTCCAAACTTCTTGGCGCTCTTCGTAAAGAGCTAAAAAGTGGAAAGTTATGTCTTTATTTTATTGTCAATATACGTTACAATTTCATGTTGTTACATGAGACTAAAATGTCTTTAAAGTAGTCTTTATTCACTACACGTTCACAGTGAATTTAGTGTTTCATCTGAAATTTGGAGTTCATATTGTCAATATGGTTTTCCTCTGAAGGATAGAGGAATTGGTCTGGAATCATAATGTCTAGAGAGAGGCAGTATGGTTTATAAAACAAAAAGACATGCTCAAGCCAGCAGAGGTTTATTTCCAGATGTTTGACCTCTGACAAATTGCTTAATATTCCTGGAAAAGGATGATAATAATGACGACCTACAGATGTATGGGGCTTGCAGTGGGTGTGGTAATGGCAACAGGCTGTGTAGCCAAATTTCATCTGAATTTGTTTTTGTTACTTATATGTGGCTAATACTCACATTGTGAGAAATGGTTAAAAACATAGTTCTTACAGATATGGTGGATTTTTATCCCCCAGGCTTATTATCCTACTGCTGCTGCTGCTAAGTCGCTTCAGTCATGTCTGACTCTGTGCAACCCCATAGACAGCAGCCCAGCAGGCTCCCTCGTCCCTGGGATTCTCCAGGCAAGAACACTGGAGTGGGTTGCCATTTCCTTCTCCAATGCATGAAAGTGAAAAGTGAAAGTGAAGTCGCTCAGTCGTGTCCGACTCTTAGTGACCCCATGGACTGCAACCTACCAGGCTCCTCTGTCCATGGGATTTTCCAGGCAAGAGTTCTGGAGTGGGGTGTCATTGCCTTCTCCCTATTATCCTACAGCACGGTTTATTTCCCTCCACGGGTGCTTCCTGACATGTCAGGATTCAAATATCTCTGCTTTTTTATTGTCCATTCTTGTGGACATTTAAGATCTTCCTTCAGTGATTATTCCACCATCTTTCCATTTCCTTGCTTAGAAATTGGTGACTCATCCGAAATTTTGCAAATTGCATCCCAACCTTAACTCTCAGATTATTTATGGATGGATATAAGAAAGTTAGGAAATTCTAATGGCCTCTCTTTGAATTGAATGTTCCTGTATCTGCCCAGACATGTGTACAACACTGGAGCAGGTCTTGACAAATTTGTAAAGTAGCCACTAATTTCTAAATATGCATCACAAAGAAGGAAGAGAAGACTCTCAATGGGTCTCATCTTAGAGTAAAAGCCAAAGTACACATATCTGTAAGACACTGTAGTTTCATGCGTCTCCCTCTCTCTCTTTCTCTCTGACTTCAGCTACTATGGCTCCACTTCCTAGCTTGACTCCAGCTGCACTGACCATCTTGCTATTTCCTGTACATTTGTACCTGCAGTTCCCATCTTTTTGCAACACTCTTCCCCACGTTTCTACCTAGTTGACTATATCAGCTCCTTTAAGTCTTTGGTCAGATGTTTATTTACTAGTGAGTTCTTCCCTGCCCATCTCACCTAAAGTATTAACTACCCCACCGACACTTTTCAGTGCTTCCCTTCCATTCTCACACTTGCCCTTTCAGAAAAGTTCTTTACAGAGCTTATAACCATCTCTTTATTTTCTGTTTACATCATCTATAATGTAAACTCTTTGAGAGTGGAGATTTGTGTGAATTATGCTATATCCCTAGCATCTAGAACTATATCCCTAGCATCTAGAACTATATCTTCATATACTGTGTGCTCAATAAACTTTTACAGTATAAATACATATATTCATCATATGAAGTTAGAAAAACTTTGTCAAAGAGAATTTAATTAGAAAAAAAGAAGTACTGGATCTATTTATAGTAAAATTGTATAATAATATCTCAAAATAAATAGGACATTTCTTTCAGTTAATAAGGATAATTCATCAGGAGGAAGAAAGACAGGTGGCACTGGAAGCCAACAGAAAACACTTCATCCCAACACAGGAGGCACCAATTTAGACACGGGCAGAAGTTGATGTCAGCCAAAATCTGGTCTCAGAATTTCATTACTCAAAGACTCCATAGATCTAGAAGAATGGTACCGACGATCCTACGTACAGGGCAGCAAAGGAGGCATAGACGGAAAGAACAGACTTCTGGACTCAGTAGGAGAAGAGGGCGGGATGATCTGAGAGAATAGCATGGGGACATGTACATTACCATATGTAGAATGGATGACCAGTGCGAGTTTGATGCATAAAGCAGGGCACCCAGGGCCGGTGCTCTGTGACAACCTGGAGGGGTGGGATGGGGAGGGAGATGGGAGGTGGGTTCAGGATGGGGGGACACATGTATATCTATGGCCAATTCATGTTGATGTATGGCAAAAGCCATCACAATATTGTAAAGTAATTATCTTCCAATTAAATAATTGTTTTAAAAAAGACTCCATAGAATAGGGGCAGGTGATATTCTCCCTTCTAGTTAGAGGATTTGGGGCCAGTGACAATAAACACCACTATTCTGCTACCAGTTTGGAACAGAAGAGCTTAAATAGAATATATTTGACCTGGCCTGATAAAAAGCTTGCAGTCTACATGAAGCAAATCAAGGAAAAGCATAGGACTGTAGAGGTGAATGTCGCTTGTGAGTTAGAATTCTAATCATTGTTTTACAATTTACTAGGGTAGCCACCAGCCATCACTGAAGCCGTGCAAAGCTCAGAATTCTAGCTGTTTTTGAGGTTGAGACTTAAGACTACATGAAATGAAAATGTCACCCACTTACTGTGATTGTGAAAATGGTGGATACTTAAAGCACTAAGCATACCAAGTAGTCAACTTTAATGATGTGGAAGTTAAGGCTTATCTGGGGAGGTTCTAGCATCAAGTATAGTGGCAGAAAAGGAAGAAGAGGAAATTTCCAGAGGAATGGAAGCTTTTAGATTCTGTGAGCACATAGGCTTAGTTTACTCTGGGACTCTCTCCCCTTTTATAAAAGTAGGAACTTGAGAAATAGGCAGGTCCCTAGGAAGAAAAGTTTCATGTCAAGTACACACAGAATACAGCCCTAAAAGGAAGTTGAGAAAAGGAGATTATTTTCATAACAGGAGTCCACTGTTTTCAAAGGGACAGAATCTTGGAATAGGCCCTGAGTTTCAAGGCCACAAGCCTCAGGATAGAAAACTAACTTGACATTCTGGTCACACCCATTCCCTCATGCTCAATAGACAGCTGCTTATTCTCCCATTTAAATTACACATACATTTTAAGAGATTTCTTCTGGTTTTGGAGAAGTCTGCCTAAAAATTTTCTCATTCAAGGACTTTAAGTCATAGAGATTGGGTAGCCTATGAAGTTTTCATAGGACAGTGGATAATACATTTTTATCTTTTCTAGACTATTACCTGTGAAAAGAATTTATGGGCAACCTTCCTTTCTGAGTATGGCAAAGATTTTACTGAAGAAAAATTGTAATCGAAATAAAATATTAACTTTTAAAACAAAATATTATGTGCAACTACTTAAGATTTCCTAGGTATAGACATTTACCAAGTAATTTGTTCTTTGGTTCTAGGAAAACACTTTGATAGGCCACTTGGGGAAATTTTTGTTGTATATAGTGGGGACCCCAGGGTAATCTAGATAGACAAGACTTAGAGAAAAAAATTAAATGAAATCTCTTTCTTTGAAATAAAGTAGCAAAGATTTTGTAATTATCTACTAATGCTTGATAAATAAGAGTGAAAATCTTAGGGGAAAAAAGGAATTGAGTTCTAGACCTGTGGTATCCAATGAGAGCTGCTACCCACATAAATTTAATCAAAGTAAAAATTCAGTTCTTCAGTTATACTAGCCACATTTCAAGTGCTTAAGCCATATGATGCTAGTGGCTACTGGATTGGACCCTGCAAATGTTTTGTTGGGCAATACTTGTCTGGACAGATGGGATTCTCAGGGACTTGGTTTGTGGGAGGGTATTCAACAGCAGGTCAAGAAGCAACAGTTAGAACCGGACAGGGAACAACAGACTAGTTCCAAATTGGGAAAGGAGTATATCAAAACTGTATATTGTCACCCTGCTTATTTAACTTATATGCAGAGTACATCATGCAAAATGTCAGACTGGAAGAAGCACAAGCTGGAATCAAGATTGCCAGGAGAAATATCAATAACCTCAGAAACGCAGATGACACCACCCTTATGGTAGAAAGCAAAGAAAAACTAAAGAACCTCTAGATGAAAGTGAAAGTGGAGAGTGAAAAAGTTGGCTTAAAACTCAACTTTCAAAGAACTAAGATAATGGCATCCAGTCCCATCACTTCATGACAAATAGATGGGGAAACAATGGAAACAGTGACAGACTTTATGTTTTTGGGCTCCAAAATCACTGCGGATGGTGATTGCAACCATGAAATTAAAAGCACTTACTCTTTGGAAGAAAAGTTATGACCAACCTAGACAGCATATTACAAAGCAGAGACATTACTTTGCCAACAAAGGTCCATCTAGTCAAAGCTATGATCTTTCCAGTAGTCATGTATAGATGTGAGGGTTGGACTATAAAGAAAGCTGATCACCAAAGAATTGATGTTTTTGAACTGTGGTGTTGGAGAAGACTCTCGAGAGTCCCTTGGACTGCAAGGATATCCAACCTAAAGGAAATTTCCATCCTAAAGGAAATCAGTCCTGAATATTCATTAGAAAAACTGATGCTGAAGCTCAAATTCCAATACTTTGGCCTCATGATCCGAAGAACTGACTCATTTGAAAAGACCCTGATGCTGGGAAAGATTGAAGGCGGGAGGAGAAGGAGACGACAGAGGATGAGATGGTTGGATGGCATCACTGACTCAATGGACATGAGTTTGAGTAAACTCTGGGAGTTGAGTGATGGACAGGGAGGCCTGGCGTGCTGCAGTCCAGGGTATCACAAAGAGTCAGACACGACTGAGAGACTGCACTGAACTGAACTGATTCAACAGCAGAATTGTTTTTTGATCATGCGAGGATTCTTGTCTTCCTCAAGTCTTCAGCACAAATCTGTTTAACATAGAATCCCATTCATTTGACATTAGTAGTACCTCTTTGGGGAATGAAGGAAGAGAGGCAAAGTTCCAAAGCTGTAGGTGGGAACCAACCACAAGGTAATGAAAGCCTGAAGTTAAGTGATTATGAGTCCTGGATATGACAAGAGAAAAGCAAATTTGAAATAACCTCCGTTTCTTTCAATATCTTAGAGAAAGTTGGCCCCTAAAGAAGGGAGAAGTAGATGGAAGCTAGATAGCATTATTTTATAAAAGGGATTTGAGCCATTTTGTTTAAATGTTAGAATGAAAGATGGTCCCAGGAAGTGGGAGACCACCATGAATTCCAAGAGGCAAACGTTTTGATTCCTTTAATATAAATGATTAAATACTTTGTGAAGTACGATCTTAGAGTTTTGACTTCCTGGGTGTATCCCCAGAGAGTTAAGTTCTTTACTTGGGAGAAATAAACCAAGGACACTATTTAACAACTGCAGTTCATTATAGATGAGGAGCATTTTTTTCCAAGAGTTAACTAGCATTTTAATCTTTCCTAAGTTAGTTTCATACCAAAGACATAAACAGGCATTCTCAAGCTTATCAGACCCTTTTTCTGCAACAGAAGGAAGATGATAGTTATAAAACCATACTTTTTACACTTTTGTACTTTTCCTTGAATGTATTTTTCCAAACAGGGAAAGAAAAAAAAATGCATACCTTGAATCTCTGTTTAAAGAAAAAAGAAAATATAAGGAGATTAAATTATTTCCAACAATAATGACTCAACTTTGTGTTTTCTAAAATCTTATTGTTTGAGAAACATATTACTATCCCTACTCCACCACTGTGGAATGCATGTGAGGAAAGAAATAGAACTTGCCTTTCATCATATTGGTTGCCAGACCACACTAAGTCCACCTCAGTGAAATGACTGAACATCACCCAGAGACCTTGCATTTGAAGGCAAGAGCTAGATGGGTCTATTTGAAGTTCTTTATTAAAAATGCAGATATTTTTGGTGTGGGAAGAAGCATTTGATGTACAGAAATAAGTGGAATTTAGATGGTTAAAGACAGATACATGCCTAATGTGTTCAGAGACTGGGACAAGAATACAAAGCTATTAAATAAATATGTTTGTGGTAGATTATTTCTCAGATGGCCATGACAGCTCTTCCCATCCCATGCCTTTTGTCACTCCTCCAATTAAGTGTTTGAACCTATTTGACTTCTCTTTATATGGACTGGTTGTATGGCTTGTTTGGGGCACTAGAATATGGGGGAATGTGATTTCTGGGCCTAGGTCTTGAAAGGCCTTGCATCTTCCCATTTTTGCCCTTAGAACTCAGCCGTATAAGGAAGCTGCCATATGAAGAAGCTTATGATAGACTCTTTGGCTCAGACAAAAATGGAAAGAGAGGTCAAATGGAGAGAGAAACAAGATGTCCCAGCTGGCAAAGGCTCCAAACACATGAGGGAAGCATCCTGGGTCCTCTAGCAACAGCCTACACCTTGTGGAATATCCTCACCAGAACAATGAAATGATTGTTGTTTCAAACCACCACATTTTGGCAGAGTCTGTTACTTAGCCTTAGACAAGTGAAACCATCTTCCTACTTTGGCGGTATACCTCCATAATGAGTTCAAAGATTCAATTTTCAATTTTTAGATTCAATTTTCAATTTTATGGCATCTCTGAGTTCTTCATTGGGATTATCTAGTCCTAGCAAGCTGACTCATACTCTCCCATTCTCTTCCTACCTCCAGCTCTGACCCTACAGGGGCTTTCACACACATGGCACATTTCCAGCCTGCTTATCCAAGCTGTTTTCATACTCCTGCAGTAGTTCACTCTTCAGAGGACCACTGGAAGCTCTGGAAGCAGGTCCAGGGCTATTCAGACAGGGAATTTTGAAGTCCTAGGTAGCCAAGTTCAAAAGGAGGGCATGATTCTGGTTGGGCTTCCCAGGTAACACTAGTAGTAAAGAATCGGCCTGCCAATTCAGGATACGTAAGAGACATAAGTTTGATCCCTGGGTTGGGAATATCCCTGGAGGAGAAAATGGCACCCCACTCCGGTATTCTTGTTGAGAGAATCCCAGGGACAGTGGAGCCTGTTGGGCTACAGTCCATGGGGATGCAAAGAGTCAGAGACGACTGAGCATCTGAGCACACACATGGTTCTTGTTAGGCAAGTCCTCTTGGCCCTGTGAGCTCCTCACCCTGTGTCGAGTGGCATAACCAGAGGACAGTTATAGCAAAACCTGCTAAAACATGTGCCTTGTTTCAAAAGAATCACTTGAAATAGATCTAAATGTGTATACCTGTGGCAGATTCATGTTGATGTATGGCAAAACCAATACAATGTTGGAAAGTAATTAACCTCCAATTAAAATAAATAAATTTATTTAAAAAATATTTTATGGATTACTTTGTATCTGTTCTTTCCATCTTTCATTCTTACTGTAACAATAGAATTTTTAGTCAACACATGGTTACTCAGCTAAAAGGCTACATTTACTCCTTTGCAGCTAGGCATGACAAGGAGATGACTAAATGTGCTTAGGCAATATGTGTAAATTATCTGTCTTGTCATTAAACTGAAGGGGCACATACTTCCCTTCTTTCCCTTTTGCTACTGCCTGGAATGTGAATGTAATGGCAGGAATGGGAGCAATCATTCTGTACCCCTAGTTGGAGCACTAGAGCAAGTAGTTAGGAGAAGGTGCTATTCCTAATGACTGTTAAGGCACCCTGTCAGCCTTAAAACACCTAATCAGATTTGCCTGTTGGAGAGAGATAAGACTTTTCTTCTCTGGGCCAACATTAATTTAGCTTCAATGTGTATCCTACTGTGGAATCATCTTTATAATTATATAATTTAATTAAATTCTGCCTTAATTGAAAAATATGAGTGTGAAAAGAAAATCACTCTTACAAGCAAATTAAGTTAAATGCTTTGGACAGACTTCATAGAGTCTAGGACAAAAAAATAAATAAAGCCATTGAATTACTTGAGTGAAAAAAGAGAAGGGAGGTGAGAGAATCATAGAAATATAGAATGATTCTGCACTCAGCTTCACAAGAATCCATAAAATTTTTTCTATATATGAAAGATACTAAGACACTAAAACTGGAAATTTTTAAAAGATGCATTATATGTATTGTTTATTTAAGGACGATGAGGCAGAAGTCTGAACAGTGGAATACTCTCACAGAAAAAGACTTCAATCTGTATCTAAAGGCTAAAAAATGCACATTTATATGTTTTGAGTTAAACAAATGTTTAAGGTACACCTGGATTTAAACAATTTGATTAACCAACTCTTTACAGAGCCCAAACACAGAAGAGGATTTTTACTATTACAGGAGAGGGAAATTGCCCTTATGGAAAGTGCATAGTAAATAATACATACATTCTTATTTCAGATTGTGGATTTGCTGACTCTAAACCAACTGTTTTAAGGTCTTCATACAATCACAAACACCCCTAATTATAGGTTAATGTTTGGAGTGAAGCAGACTACAATGTCAGTCAACTTTATCAAGGAGTTGGTGGTCGGCCTTCTTGTAAAATGCTTTGTTAATAAGGTTTATTTCTACTTGTTCAATACTCAGATGATAAGTCCTATTATTTTATTCACCTGTTTTATCAAATAACTGTAGTCTGATATATTTATTGCTATTTAATAGAACTTGAACTTTCTTTATCTTTAAAATGTTGAGAGGAAATCTTTCATTTTCTACAATTAAGAACAGAACTAATGTATTCTCTTTCCTATTTTTTTTTTCTTTTCTCTCTGAGCAGACATTTTTCTTATTTTACCTTTAAATGTCATTCAGTTCTGTAGTCCTCCCTAAATCTGATGTATATAGGCAACAATCCCTAATTGTTGCCTTTAGAATATTAGGTTGTAGTCCCTAAATTCCTCCTTGGTCCTTCTAATTTCAGTGTGGCATTTAACCCATGACATTTTATAGACACTGTTCTCCATAGTATACCAGGGAATTACAACTTTTAAAATCTTGTTTCTTCCTTAAGATGCGCAATACACTCAAGGGTGTGACAGAGGAATTCCTGAGCAGACACCAGAAAAAAAGAATATTCTAGAGAGAGGATAAAAAAATTCTGAGTTAGAAAATAATTTCTTTCAAAAATGAAAGCTGTCTTTTTCTTAAAGCCAAAGAACTTCCAAAATGTGTTTTGAGATGATTTTCAAGTTTTCTCTATAGGTAATTTTTGCTATTTGAAAAGTCCTTCTTATATTCATACCTAATCCCACAGTTGTCACTAGTTTGTTTTTGTAATTTGGCAAACCATGTGGTAGATTTATTTACCTGGATTAACTTAACTGTGATTTGATTTTATGGAAATTCTCCTACCTACAACTATTCTGTTTCTGCCCCTGATCCCCGGTCTTATGTAGTGTAAGTCTGGCTTACTCCATTTCTGGTATGGTCTGACACTAAGGGATAAGAATATAAATATATTTAAAAACTCAGAAATACTAAATTACATCCTCAAAGCTATTTCCTAGGTTGGAGTGAGGAAGAGGGAGAACCACAGCAAGTAACCAGGTATAGGAATTAAGACTTTATTAATCTAAATACCTACCATGAACCTTAATGTAGCTATATTTCTTCAACCCTTTGTATTATCCAGTTCCTATTTCTTTGGCATACATTTTTAGTTGTAAGAAGCAATATCACATGTCGATTAAGGGCATAAGTTCTAAGGACAGACCATCTGGTTGATTCATCACTTGCTACATGTGTCATGTTGAAGGAATTGCTCAATTGTTCCATCCCTCAATAAATGGCATAAACACAGCCACCTCTTACCTATTTTATATAAACAAGAAAATATGTATACTGAGTTTAGCTTAATACCTAGAATGCAGTAAGTGCTTAGTGAATGCCAACTTTGTATATTATATTTTAAAAAGGCCGTTCATAAGCTCTTCAGTAATTCTAAATGTTATTCAGAAAAAAAATGATTAAACAATATAGCATGTATGCTTAGTCAGTTGTGTCTGACTCTTTGCGACCCCATGGACTATAGTCCACCAGGTTCTTCTGTCCCTGGGGATACTCCAGGCAAGAGGACTGGAGGGTGTTGCCATGCCCCTCTCAAGGGGATCTTCCCAACCTAGGGATCAAACCCAAGTGTTCTGCACAGCAGGTGGATTGTTTACCATCTGAGCCACCAAGGAAGCCCATGGTGTTTAAAGGATAATGCTATGCCATGCTATGCTAAGTCACTTCAGTCGTGTCCGACTCTGTATGACCCCATAGACGGTAGCCTACCAGGCTCCCCCGTCCCTGGGATTCTCCAGGCAAGAATACAGGAGTGGGTTGCCATTTCCTTCTCCAATGCATGAAAGTGAAAAGTGAAAGTGAAGTCGCTCAGTCGTGTCCAACTATTAGCGACCCCATGGACTGCAGCCTACCAGGCTCCTCTGTCCATGGGATTTTCCAGGCAAGAGTACTGGAGTGGGGTGCCATCAATTCAGTGGCATATATGATTGGAGGAATTGAGAAAAAAATAATAGATACTAGGGTGAGGCTATCAGTAAACTTATTTTTTAATGATACTGTTTTAATGTTAATTTTATCATATAAAAGACATGTTTGGGATCCAATTCTCCATTGTATGACTCAATGACATGTTTACTTGTTAAATTATCTGACTCATTCTCTCTGGTACAGCACAAATGTGTGAAAGAAGAGTAAGCAGGGAAAATCTAATAAATTCAACTCCAGGGGGTTATTTAGACACTACTGTTTGTGCTTGGTGTCCATTTGCAGAAAATACCATATTATTTCTTGCAGAAAAATACGACATTAGGTAATAAATGAGAGTATAAAAAAGAAAAAAAGTGCAGATAAAGAGATGCGGTGACAAAAAGCAGAATAGAGGAGAGCAAAGAAAGCTCTGTGTCCTGGTGTGTTTAACATTCCACCACCGGGAGAGCAGTGATTCAGTCCTGAAAACACAGACTGAGAGCTTTTCAGATGCAAGGACTGTCGAACTCACTTTCAGCCCTTCTTCTCCTCTCACAGAAACCTACTTGGATTTTCCGTCATGGAATCTCGCTTCTAGAACAATGCTGAGGAATATTTCCTCCCATGTGAGGAGTAGTAAGACTGTATTTTAAAGGACAGCATGTTAACTTTTCTTCCATAAACATTCAAAAAATGGAATATTGCATAGACATCTGATATATAAATAAATTAATAACAACAGCAGAATAGTAAAAACTTATAAGACTAAACTTCAGAACTTGTAATAATTTCAACAGAAACTCACCATGACTGGTTTTCCAAGATACATTATTTTAAAGTTTTAAAAAGTTGGTTTCACATTTTTTTAATGAGTCCACTTGATAAACTAATAGTTCAAATAGGGTTGCAGAAAGTTTACATTATCAAAGCACCATAAAACATGCAAAGCAATTGATAGCATCCTTGTAAATCACTTTTATTTATAACTGAAAGTAACTACAAAGGTTTAATTTATGATTTTGACTCCAATTATAGTGAGCTTGTAACTCTGAGAATGGAAAAGCAAAGCCAAACAAAGTCAGCTCATATTTTAGGATTGCAAATAAATGGAAATGAATGGGCTGTATCTAGGTAGTATACATTTACTCTACACATCTCCAACTACTTCTAAACATGTAGTGCTTAGCACTTACTAAAATGAGTTAGTGTTTCTTCCTTTTAGTGACAGTCAGAACAAAGAAAGATTTGGAAACTAGACCTCTGTTCCTCAGAAAAATGCAATTAATCAGAATACCTCAGTTGTCAGTATTCTTCTAATGGCTTAATTTATCCATTGTTACAGGATTATCATAGAAATCAGTGGAACACATTCTCACATTTTTCCCTTGCTAATTTGGAAATATCTGAAAACATCTAAGTCATTTAGAGAGAGGTAGGTTTCTCTAAGTTGATGAATACTGATGTGCTTTTTACAAATTTTATTTATATTTTATTGAAATAAAGTTGATCTGCAAGGTTGTTTTTATTGTTGTACAGCAAAGTGACTAAGTTATGCATATATATAAAACATACATCTACATATATTCTTTTTCATATTCTTTTCCATTATGGTTTATCACAGGACTCTGAATATAGTTCCCTCTGCTCTACAGTAGGGCCTTTTTGTTGATCCATTCTATATAAACACCAGTTTTCATCTGCTAATCCCAAACTCCCAATACATCTCTGTCCCACCTGCAGTCCCCTGGCAACCACCAGCCTATTCTCTGTGTCCCTCATTCTGTTTCTGTTTCATAGAGAGGTTCATTTATGTCATTTTTTCGATTTCACATGTAAGTGATATCATATGGTGTTTGAATTTCTCTTCCTGACTTCACTTACTGTGTTAATCTCTAGTTGCATCCATGTTGCTGCAAATGGCATTATGAAATACTTTCTTGGAAAAAGCGCAAAACCTTTGAGGGACTACTAACTAGTGGAACTTAAAACAATGTCACAGAAACATTTAATTATGTATAGAGTTAGTGTGGTTTTCATTGTTTTTCTTCCAAAATACCTATTCAATACAGTTAAAGCAATGAAACAAACGGCTAATCAATAAAGCAGTAAGAAGAGTAAGTTCAGTGACCTCACTTTTGTCTTTAAAAGTCACTCCTTTGATTCCTCAGGTTCAGTCAAATTGTTATTATTCCATTCACTATAGTTATTCGTTAAGGAGCGAGGTTTAGCAAATAATTCCTGAGCATACATTTAAAATGCAGGGGTTGGCTCCCACAGTATGGCCGGCGACATTAGCTAGCGCTCGCTCTACTCTCTCTAACGGGGAAACAGCGGACTACAAGAGACTGAGCTGTATCTGCCTGTATTTCCAACAGACTTACGTTCAACGTTCGCTCACCCACACACACAAAGCCGGGAAAATTTTATTAATCCTTTTATTTTTTAAAGTTAATATAAAATTATAGCAAAAAGAAAAAAAAAAAGAAAAGAAAAAAAAAGAAGGAACCTGAACTTTAGTAACACAGCTGAACAATCCGCAGCGGCGGCGGCGGGAGAAGAGATTTAATTTAGTTGATTTTCTGTGGTTGTTGGTTGTTCGCTAGTCTCACGGTGATGGAAGCTGCACATTTTTTCGAAGGGACCGAGAAACTGCTGGAGATTTGGTTCTCCAGGCAGTAACCCGACGCAAACCAAGGAACTGGGGATCTTCCCACCATCCCAAGATCCGAGTGGGACATACTTTTGAAGGATGTGCAATGTTCAATCATAAGTGTGACAAAAACTGACAAGCACGAAGCTTATGTACTCAGTGAGAGTAGCACGTTTGCCTCCAAGAGACGTTTCATTTTGAAGACACGTGGTACCACCCTCTTGCTGAAAGCACTGGTTCCCCTGTTGAAACTTGCTAGGGATTACAGTGGGTTTGACTCAATTCAAAGCTTCTTTTATTCTCGTAAGAATTTCATGAAGCCTTCTCACCAAAGGTACCCACACCGGAATTTCCAGGAAGAAATAGAGTTCCTTAATGCAATTTTCCCAAATGGAGCAGCATATTGTATGGGACGCATGAATTCTGACTGTTGGTACTTGTATACTTTGGATTTCCCAGAGAGTAGGGTAATCTATCAGCCAGATCAAACCCTGGAAATTCTGATGAGTGAGCTTGACCCAGCAGTTATGGACCAGTTCTACATGAAAGATGGTGTTACTGCAAAGGATGTCACTCGTGAGAGTGGAATTCGTGACCTGATACCAGGTTCTGTCATTGATGCCACAATGTTCAATCCTTGTGGGTATTCAATGAATGGGATGAAATCGGATGGAACTTATTGGACTATTCACATCACTCCAGAACCAGAATTTTCTTATGTTAGCTTTAAAACAAACTTAAGTCAGACCTCCTATGATGACCTGATCAGGAAAGTTGGGGAAGTCTTCAAGCCAGGAAAATTTGTGACCACCCTGTTTGTAAATCAGAGTTCTAAATGTCGCACAGTGCTTTCCTCGCCCCAGAAGATTGAAGGTTTTAAACGTCTTGATTGCCAGAGCGCTTTGTTCAATGATTACAATTTTGTTTTTACCAGTTTTGCTAAGCAGCAGCAACAACAGCAGAGTTGATTAAGAAACATGAAGAAAAAACACAAAAAGAGAACACACATAGAAGGTGGTGGCTGCTTTTTGGATATTGATACCAAGGGCCATGCTTTCCATAACCACCACCTCGTAGTTGCAGAAAGCCCTAGATGTAATGATAGTGTAATCATTTTGAATTGTATGCATCATTATATCAAGGAGTTAGATATCTTGCATGAATGCTGTCTTCTGTGTTTAGGTATCCTATGCCACTCTTGCTGTGAAATTGAAGTGCATGTAGAAAAAGCCTTTTACTATATCAAACTTTACAACACTTGTGAAAACAATTCAATTTGGTTTACGCACAGTGTAATATTTCTCCAGGTGTCATCCAAAATTCCCCACAGACAAGGCTTTCGTCCTCATTAGGTGTTGGCCTCAGCCTAGCCATCTGGGACTGTTCTATTAATTGCTGCCAAGGCAATGGCACCCCATTCCAGTACTTTTGCCTGGAAAATCCCATGGACGGAGGAGCCTGGTGGGCTGCAGTCCATGGGGTTGCTAAGAGTCAGACACGACTGAGCGACTTCACTTTCACTTTTCACTTCCATGAACTGGAGAAGGAAATGGCAACCCACTCCAGTGATCTTGCCTAAAGAATCCCAGGGATGGCGGAGCCTGGTGGGCTGCCGTCTATGGGGTCGCACAGAGTCGGACACGACTGAAGCGACTTAGCAGCAGTAGCAGCAGCAGGATTTTATGTCCAGTTACCTCCACTTTCTAGAACATATTCTCTACTAATGTTATTAAAACCAATTTCTACTTCATACAGACGTTTTTGCAACAGCAATTAAAGTTTTTCTTCCATGAGTGGAGTCCTCTAAGAAAACTATCCATTCTGTGTATTTATATTTTAACACTGCTTCCTGTACTTGTATTACTTTGATTCCTTCAGTTACCATGGTGTCTCCCCTCCCAACCACACCCCCTCAATAAAGCAATACACTGTTACACTGTGGGTTTTATACTAATCTATACCCCAGAGGGGGAAGGCAGAGGTAGACCCTAGGCTTACTTTTCTTTTAAGGTCAATGGAGTTTGACATTTTTCATTGCCAAGAGCTCTTTTGGAATAAACTATTGTTGATTAGCAAAGAAGGCGTAGATTGGTACTAGGGAATACTGGCAGAACTAACTGTATGGAAACTGTGCCATTTGGTGTCCCCCATTAAATGAAATGAGCTTCTAAAAAAAAAATGCAGGGGTTTTCTTCTGCTTCCTCCTAAAGAAACATGACTTCAGACATGCCCTCTTTCTTCAAATGTCTTTAATTAATGTGCTTGCCCCTTCCTATGTTCATAAAAACTTATTGACAAATATACCACCTTTGATATATTCCCATTAATTGTTACTGTGCCTGGAAAATTAGAATCTAAATCCACAAAACAGTCTCAACTATATATGTTTCTCTATGCATTGATAAGTTTCATTCATCTAAACAAATTATTTTTTGTTTTCTACTTCTACTTATGAATTTCATGTAGACATGTCTTTGACTTCAGAGGTTACTTTTGCATTTGAGCGTTGAAAATTTCAAGAAATGGTGCTTAGGAAAAAATTAATTCTCCTTTTAAAACTCTTAAGATAAGCTTAGTGGAACTCATCAAAAATGAAACATTAATTGATGGTTTAAACATTAAAATGATTTGCTACTCATTATTAAAAATGAAATTTTAACTTTTTACAGACATTATAGGAGTTCAATAAAATACTAAAAGCATAGATATTGTGTGTCCAGAATACAAACTGGCAAAAGGAAGAACAATGTCTACCTGATGCTTTTTACCCAACTAGACTAATGCTAGTTGTGGCTTAGATTTAACTATTAGTTAAATAGTTAATAATATTTAATTAAATAGTTAAATAGTTAAATTTAACTATTTAGTTAAACTCCTGATTGATTGGAGTTTATACTAATTAGCTTAAATAAAACAGATAAAATAAATAAAACAGATTTAAAAATTATCATAGAATGAAATCGTTGTGGGTGTACTTCACCTTAAGTATCTATAGATGGTGCCAATATGACATTCAAATCCCCTAGAAGAAATCTAAAAGTCTAATGAACATACTTAAACTTATCTTCACTAATCTGAAAAACAGGCTATAACCAACTAAATATGATTTTTTATTTATCACTGAGTCACAATTTTTCTATCAAATTTCATGAGCTTCAATCACCTTCTGTATTCAGGACATAGGAATGAATTCTTGTAGGCTTGGCCAAGGAATTAGAAAAACTAGCAAACCACAAAGAGTCAACAAATCATACTTCAATAAATTTTTATGTATTTCCCCATGTACAGACCAAAGTAAAAAATCTTACATTCTATTTATATAGACTCTAAGTGGAATGTAATTGCTGAGAAATTATATAGACTCTAACGGTTAAGGAAACTTTGAAGATTAACTGTCTATTTTTCTTTATAAGGACACTGAATCCCAAGATGACTGTAATATTTCCATTTTTTCTTCAGCTGGTTTTCAGTAGAAACAGAATTAGAACTCCCATTCCTTAGCTGAAACCCACTGTCCATGCAGCATCCTGAGTAGTCTTATTGGAGTCTCTCTGTCTTTCTTTGTCTCTATTACAAATATTCTCTGAAAGTGTCTTTAATGCTTTCTTTTTCAGAAACATCAAAGTTGTAACTTCCTGCTTGGCCGATTCTAGCTAGTACCTGAAGTGTTCCTCAAATTGGTCTATTAAAAAGTAGAAAGTTAGTCTGTTCCCAAATGGCTTATCTAAGTATTTTCTTAAAAGAAGAGATTTTTTTTTAATCACACAGTGGGACTATAAAGAATCCTACCCTGTTTTGCATTAACCTAGATAATAAAACTGGCACCCCACTCTAGTACTCTTGCCTGGAAAACCCCATGGACGGAGGAGCCTGGTGGGCTGCAGTCCATGGGGTCGCTGAGGGTCGGACACGACTGAGCGACTTCACTTTCACTTTTCAGTTTCATGCATTGGAGAAGGAAATGGCAACCCACTCCAGTGATCTTGCCTAAAGAATCCCAGGGATGGCGGAGCCTGGTGGGCTGCCGTCTATGGGGTCGCACAGAGTCGGACACGACTGAAGCGACTTAGCAGCAGCAGCAGCAGATAATAAAACTAAAGAGAAAGTGACCATGCAGCAGCAAAATGTTTATTAAAATCTTGTTTTAAATGTGTTAATGTTTCCAGCAAGCATACAAAGTAGGTCAAATGTTATCAAATTGTCTGTATTAAACCATCTGTCAAATGACACCTTAATTCAGTTCATTTCAGTTGCTCAGTCGTGTCCGACTCTTTGCGACCCCATGAACTGCAGCACACCAGGCCTCCCTGTCCATCACCAACTCCCAGAGTCCACCCAAACCCATGTCCATTGTGTTGGTGATGCCATCCAACCATCTCATCCTCTGTTGTCCCCTTCTCCTCCTGCCCTCAATCTTTCCCAGCATCAGGGTCTTTTCAAATGAGTCAGCTCTCCGCATCAGGTGGCCAAAGTATTGGAGTTTCAGCTTCAACATCAGTCCCTCCAATGAACACCCAGGACTGATCTCCAGTGTCTATAATTAGAGCCCATGGTTAAAAAAATAAAAGAGAGCATCATGTATTCTGCACACAAATTTCCAATCTTTCATCTGCTGAGTCAAACATTTCACAAAGGGAAAAGACCCAAGTATTGATTCTTATAGCAATAAAACTTCATGCTGTTATTTCTTGATCTCTGCTGAGTGCAATTTAGAATTAGCTTTCCCCCTCATAAATTCAATGACTTTTAGCTACGGCCTGCTTCTTTGAGAACTTCATACTACATTGTTTCATTCCTGAAAATTTCCCTCCACTTTTCCCCAGAAACCATATACATATAAACCAACCTTATTCCTTCACACACGAAGAGAAGGGGTGGGGGAGAAAGAGAAAACCTCCTTCTGTCATAGGAATGAAATAAAATAAAATGTCATCAAGTATTAATACTATATTAAAGGAAAATGGTGTTCATGGTTTTCAAAATGTTCCCTGATAGTTCTTGACCAGATTTTATTAAATCTTAGATATTTTCCAAGATACATACTTGTAATCCAAACAGCCCTTATACAATCCTTGCTATTGTTACTTACCTAAGTGGAGATTATTATGATAAAAATAAAGTACAGTTATCTTCCAACAGCAGAGCAAAACTAAAAAAAGAAAAACTTCATAAGCTTAAACTTTAATTGCTTTGAAGGTGATTTGTTGTATAAACTTAATAACTGGCATTATATCAAAGACATTAAAACAGTTTTCAACCTAAATATTTTTTTTGTCCAAAGAAACTGAACAGTTTCACTTGAAAAAAACTGAAGATGAGTCTTCGTTTTCACTCATCTTCTCATTAGATTAGATAGTTGCACTGGCTTTCTTTTTAAGCTTTCATCAATCTTCTTTTTACTATATAGTAAACAGACAGGAAAATAGAAAACCTCCATAGTAAATATAATGGCTTGCCATAAACCCCAGAAATCAGGCAACAGATCAAAGCTCATAATCTGTCTTACAACCACCTCCCTCCTTGAAGTAATATAGCCCCTCATTAGTGATAATGTTTGAGTCCACCAGAATAAAAATGAAATTTTTTCCTGCTTTCTTTAGAAGTGATTATTCAATATTTTGTTAATGAGGGCTGTATGTTGGCCATTTTGGAAGCACCTAGTATATACTGCTAAGAGTCCTTAACAATACAAGCATTATTTATGTGGGAGTTAAATTGTTTTGTTTTACTTTGACTATGAATAATAAAGAAGTGTTTTCTGAAAATATCATTGATAGTGAAAAAAGTATTTTTCTTTGCTTCTGGTCCATGTAAAAATCTAGGAAAGTGACTTGTCATTTGGACAGAAAGAACAATTAGCCCTCACTGTCTATATCATCAGTGGCTATGTGCTGCACTCTTTTCTTTCTTTGTTTTAAAACTTTGGTTACATTTTCTGGTAGCAAGAGATACAAGTATTTTTTTTTCTCACTTTCCTGGAAAGAACTGTTCATAAGTAAATTGTGTAAACTGTAAACTGCTAAGAGATGACTAAGCGATTATTTTATGTAAATCTCCCATAGTCTCAGTTTTATACTTGCTAAATTTTAGGAGTTTGATATTTAGCTTGGAAAAATGAGATGCTAGAAGGTTAGGAGAAAGTATCTGGGGGTAGATGGATGGCACTACTATGTGCTATAATAATTTATTTTTCCTCTTTAGAAAGTAAGAAATGTATGGATTTTATAACAATGTTTCTGAACTTTAATTAATATAAGAATCATCTGAGATGCTTGTTACAAATTTTTTTTCAACTCCTTGTTAAATTTTTTTGTCAACTCAAATGCAGTAAATCAAAGTCTTGGGGGCCAGGAAGTAATTTTGATACAGATGGCCAAATATGACTTTTAAAATTCTAACCAACTCTTTACCCCTCTGCTGTCAAGATGGCTACAGAAATATGCTAAGGCTGTCTGTCTTTAGCAGTCTGGTCCAGTGGTTCCATGACTCTGGTTTCCTACTAGATGTACCAGGGAGAGTTGATGACCACAACACAGATCAACTGAGTCAGACTATTTGGAGATGAATCTGATGCACACACAGGTCTATGTATTCCTGACCTAGAACAGACTGCTGAGGACTGGCAGGAGTAACACAGTTTTGGAACGATGTTCTCCTGAAATACTGGGTGTGAAATCCCAGAAATACCTGCCAACACCATAAGAGTAACTAAAGATAGGCAAAAAATATTAGATTGGCCAAGAAATCCATTCTGGTTTTCCATAACATCATATGGGAAAAAAACCCAAATGAACTTTTTGGCCAACCCAATAATTGATATCATCTAAAGTCAGAGGGATATTGAAATATACCCCAGGTTTCTTCTTCAAAAGATGAGACTCATAATTTCCTCTTGGATTGGTATAAACACACGTAGAGAAGAGTGAACTTAAGCATACTGCTCAGTTTATTGGCATAAAGTGTACAGACTTGTACAACCAGCTCCAGACCAAAAAACAGACAATTAACAAAGGTTCTCATTATTCTCCCTTCCAATCACTGTATCAATAAGGAAAACCACTATCCTGAATTTTAAAAGAATAAATTAATTTCGCTATTTCCTATGCTTTATATAGATGGAACTATACTTTACATAATGGAACTTTCTCTTGCTAGTTTCTTTCCCTTAACAATGTGTTTGCAAACTTCATCAGTATTGTTGCTAAAACTGTATATCACTCATTCACATTCCTATTTATTCTGTGTGTCTGTTCATCAGTTCTATTATGTATTAATATTTTGGTAATTGTAGTTTTTGATGATCATGAATGGTACATTATACATTTTGGAAAACAAATGTATGATTTTTACTAAATAAACCTATGAGTTGAACTACTTGTTGCTAGAATATTCGTATGTTCCAAAGTTGTACCAATTCACAGTTCCACCAGCATTGTACAAGAATCCAGTTTCTGTCTTCACCAACGTTTTTTTTTTGTAATCATATTGGTGGTTATGAAGTATTATTCTGTTATATCCTGGATTAATTCACATTTCTCTTATAACTAATGAATTTAAGCATCAGCTTATAAGTTTACTGGCCACTGGAATATCCTTATTCATAAAGTTTTCTTCACATCTGGAAATCTGGCCCACTTTTGTTGGGTCATCAATCTTTTTCTTATAGATTTGTAAGGATTCTTTTTATACTCTTGACAGAAGCCTTTTGTCATGCATATGGATTGTGAATATTTTCTCCCAGTGCATAGCTCACCTCTTCACTTCCTTTACAGTAACTTTTAAGGACAGAAATTATCTTTAACATAATACAATTTTTCAACTCTTTTCTTTCATGCTTATACTTCTGTCCTATTTAATATTTCTTGGCCTACTCCAAGGTCATGAAAATGCCCTCATATGTTTTGCTCTAACATCTTATTTTATTAATAAATTGCATTTCAGCAATCCACCTAGAATTGACTTTTGTTTATGTGGTGAGGTAGAAACCAAAGTACTTTTTCTCTGTATAGCTATATTAAACTCAGCACCATTTACTGAAAAGATAAAGCATTCTTTCCTATACATGCAGTATCTTTTCTTTCTTTGATAAATCAGGTGAAAATACACATAATGTTCTATTTATAAATTATTTATCCTGTTCTGTTTGTAGTTTATCTCTGTACCAAATCACATTATATTAGTTATATATTATCTTATAAGTATACTAATGAGCTTATTTTGTGATCATGATGCTAGTGTGTTGAAATAAGAAATTCTGTGGTTGATGTGACTTATGGGGAGTGTGTGGTCTCTGTGTGCGCAAGCACTCACATTTGTGTGTGTTTCACAGAACTACTTGGTCTTTATCTTTTTTTATTATATACAAATAATTTAATTATATAATACTCAAGCTGCCAGATCACATAGAGTTTAAGCATAGCTAATATTTTTGGATATATTTAAGAAGGACAAAGGAACTTTTGCAACTGGACTTCCATGTGCAAGCAAATGATGTAATGGATTAATAAAAAGAAGGCCAGATTTGATAAAGGTTTCCCAACACAATGCTAATATTCCTTGCAAGGCAACTTCTTATCCAGTAAATTGATGAAAGTTCAATAATTTGTCCTTCACAACAAATCTAGCTATAACTCTACCAAATAAAAGCAACTGGTCATATAATTGATCATGTTGTTAACCTTGAGGGAAGAGATTTTAATTTGCAGCTATATATAAAATATTGCAATCCATTAATGATTCCATGTTCTGCCTAGTAGTCTGTCAATTCTTATAATAAAATAAGATAAAATTCATGAGTTTATTATGTTAAAAGGCATCCAGTCTGAAAGAGGAGTCTTTCGTAGGTTGGAATTTAGAAAATTGAATCAAAATTGCAAAAAAAGCAAGAAAGGAGCCTTACTCAAGCCACACACACACACACACACACATACACACACACACAAAGAAATGGGGGGAATAAAGGAGTGAATTAACTCTTTTGACTGCTTCTGTAATTACATTTAGTAAGTAAATTATCAGTTGCTGACTTTAGTTTTTTGCATAGACTCAATTAATGCTTGACATGGACGGGTTCTGTGCAAAATAGACTGAATCAGAGAACTGTGTGCAAGTGCTTTTGGGAGAGGGTCTTTGAGAATGATATACCTCCAAGACAGTGAAGGAAGCAATTTAAGGCAAAGAGGACACTTACCCTGTCTCAGTCATTCCCATGCTGCTGCTGCTGCTGCTAAGTCACTTCAGTCGTGTCCGACTCTGTGCAACCCCATAGACGCCCACCAGGCTCCCCCGTCCCTGGGATTCTCCAGGCAAGAACACTGGAGTGGGTTGCCATTTCCTTCTCCAATGCATGAAAGTGAAAAGTGAAAGTGAAGTCGCTCAGTCATGTTCCATAGGGAGCTCTAAAGTTGAGATAGTACTTCAGAAATGTCGGATTTATAGAAAGACCCAGGCCTTTGTGGGCTTCCCTGTGGCTCAGATGGTAAAGAATCCACCTGCATTGCAGGAGACCCTGGTTCAATCCCTGGGTCGGGAAGATCCCCTAGAGAAGGGAATGCCTACCCACTCCAGAATTATTGCCTGGAGAATTCCATTGACAGAGAAGCCTGGCGAGCTGCAGTCCATGGGATCGCAAACAGTCGGACACAATTGAGCGACTAACACATTTTCTGGGCCTTTTTGTACCTATGCATAGACCAGTGATTGGATATGAAATGTCCCTTGAGAGAGAGTGGGACCATGGCAAAGGCAGTTCTCCTGGCCGATGGAACTTGCAGGGGAGGCATTCAACTCAGCCATCAGCAGGCAACGTTCCCAGCAGGTAGGGAGATGAACGCTTCATCCCAGGTAGACTCTGGTTAGGGAAATACAGTGTCACTCAGATCAGATCAGATCAGATCAGATCAGTCGCTCTGTTGTGTCCGACTCTTTGCGACCCCATGAATTGCAGCACGCCAGGCCTCCCTGTCCATCACCAACTCAGACTCACCCAGACTCACGTCCATCGAGTCAGTGATGCCATCCAGCCATCTCATCCTCTGTCGTCCCCTTCTCCTCCTGCCCCCAATCCCTCCCAGCATCAGAGTCTTTTCCAATGAGTCAACTTATGACCAACCTAGATAGTATATTCAAAAGCAGAGACATTACTTTGCCGACAAAGGTCCGTCTAGTCAAGGCTATGGTTTTTCCAGTGGTCATGTATGGATGTGAGAGTTGGACTGTGAAGAAAGCTGAGCGCCGAAGAATTGATGCTTTTGAACTGTGGTGTTGGAGAAGACTCTTGTGAGTCCCTTGGACTGCAAGTAGATCCAACCAGTCTATTCTGAAGGAGATCAGCCCTGGGATTTCTTTGGAAGGAATGATGCTAAAGCTGAAACTGCAGTGCTTTGGCCACCTCATGCGAAGAGTTGACTCATTGGAAAGACTCTGATGCATATCAGCATTACATCTAAAGATCTCTTTAAGAAAACTAAAGATACCAAGAGAACATTTCATACAAAAATGGGCACAATAAAGGACAGAAATGGTGTGGACCTAAGAGAAGAGGAAAATATTAAGAAGAGGTGCCATGAATATACAGAAGGATAATACAAAAAAGATCTTAATGACCCATATAACCATGATCATATGATCACTCACCTAGAGCCAGTCATCCTGGAGTGTCAAGCCAAGTGGGCCTTGGGAAGTATCACTACAAACAAAGCTAGTGGAGGCTATAGAATTCCAGCTTAGCTACTTCAGATCTTAAAAGATGATGCTGTTGAAGTGCTGCACTCAATATGTCAGCAAATTTGGAAGACTCGACAGTGGCCATAGGACTGGCAAAGGTTAGTTTTCATTCCAATCCCAAAGAAGGGCAATGCCAAGGAATGTTCAAACTACTGCACAATTATACCCATTTTACATGCTAGCAAGGTAATGCTCAAAATCTTCCAAGCTAGGCTTCAACAGTATGTGAACCCAGAACTTCCAGATGTACAAGCTGAATTTAGAAAAGGCAGAGGAACCAGAGACCAAATCGCTATCTTCTGTTGAATCATAGAAAAAGCAAGAAATTTCCAGAAAAACATTTACCTCTGTTTCACCGAGTACACTAAAGCCTTTGACTGTGTGGATCACAACAAACTGTGGAAAATTCTGAAAGAGATGGGAATATTAGACTATGTTACCTGCATCCTGAGAAATCTATATGCAGGTCAAGAAGCAACAGTTAGAACTGGACATGAACAATGGACTGGTTCCAAATTGGGAAAGGAGTATGTCAAGGCTGTATATTGTCACCCTGCTTATTTAACTTATATGCAGAGTACATCATGAGAAACTCTGGGCTGGATGAAGCACAAGCTGGAATCAAGACTGCTGGAAGAAATATCAATAGTCTCAGATATGCATATGACACCACTCTTATGACAGAAAGCAAAGAGAAACTAAAAACCTCTTGATGAAGGTGAAAGAGGAGAATGAAAAAGATCGCTTAAAACTCAGTTTTCAAAAAACTAAGATCATGGGATCTGGTCCCACCACTCCATGACAAATAGATGGGGAAACAATGGAAACAGTGACAGACTTCATTTTCTTAGGCTCCAAAATCACTGCAGATGGTGACCACAGCCATGAAATTAAAAGACGCTTGCTGCTTGGAAGAAAAGCTATGACCAACCTAGATAGCGTATTCAAAAGCAGAGACATTACTTTGCCAACAAAGGTCCATCTAGTCAAAGCTATGGACTTTTCCAATAGTCATATATGGATATAAGAGTTGAATCATAAAGATGGCTGAGTGCTGAAGAATTGATGCTTTTGAACTGTGGTGTTAGAGAAGACTTTTGAGGGTCCTTTGGACTGCAAGGAAATAAAACCAGTCAATCCTAAAGGAAATCAACCCTGAATATTCATTGGAAGAACTGATACTAAAGCACCAATACTTTGGTCACCTAATGCGAAGAGATAACTAATTGGAAAAGACCTTGATACTGGGAAAGATTGAAGGCAGGGGAAGAAATGGATGACAGAGGATTAGATGGTTGGATGGCATCACCAACTCAACAGACATGAGTTTGAGTAAGCTCTGGGAGATGATGAAGGACAGGGAAGCCTGGTGTGTTGCAGTCCATGAGATCACAAAGAGTAGTACATGACTGAGTGAAGTGAACTGAATTGCACCTTTGGAATCCACTTGTCTCACATAATAAATTTACTTCAGATACAGTTCCTCCAGGATTCTGATTGTTCTCATTTCCTGGGAAAAGTTAAATGAAAAAGAGTAGTGGGACAAATTACAGTCCCCATGACTGCAGCTAGTTTCAGGGCTGATTAATAATCATTAGCATCCTATACTATCAACTCCAGATCAATCACAACTTCAGCAAGTACCTCTGCTTTTCTTGGTGGCTTACCTAGTGACGTGAGTGAGACATCCAGCCCTGAGAGATCTAAATTCTGGAAACCATGCCCTTCTCAAGTCATGGCTGCTGATCATGTCCACTCACTGTCATAATTTGACAGAGGACCCCCAAGAGGAACCCCATTGAATCACTTGGGTCTCAATCAGATTCTTCCCTGACTCCATTGTATAATGGCAGTCATACCACTTCCTGATTATCAAGTCAATTTGCCCTGCTAATCTATTGAAAAAAAGGCACCCAGGGTGCCTGGGTGACAGCCATACCTTAAGGCTTAATGAGACCCTTGCTGTGTCACTTGATGAAAGCATTCCCCTTTTAGGAACCAAAGTCTCTAGAACCATGTAATTTAGAGCTTCAGTGACAGATCTACTTCCCAAGTGAATCACTGAGATGATAAGAGGGTTGACTCCTACTTTCGCCAACTGCTTCCAAGATTCTTGTTTCCTGCTCACTGAAGGCATATGGCCTTTCATTTAGGATGTATCCTGCATCTCAGAAGATGACACCTTATCCTTGCAAGGTACCATCTATAAGCTAACGCATCAGCTGGGCCTTCAAAGATCTTTTCTAGGGGCAGGGAGAGTAATGACTGTAAGTGGGCCTAAGGTTTCTTTGAGGGCATGATAAAAACGGTCTAAATTAGATTGTGGTCATGGTTGTATAATCTGTGAACGTTCTAAAACTCATGGAGCTGTACACTTAAAGTGAGTGAATTCACTAGCTGGTCATTTATATCTCAATACAATCTTTTTTAAATCTTCTCTTCACTTTTATTTGGTTTTTAATTTATTCTTTTACTGGATCCTATTCAAGTTTGGCCTGGAAAGTCAAGCAACCTCCTCTAGAACAATCTTATGGGATGGTGTAGAATGAAATCAAAGGGAGCTAGCCCTTCATCTCCTTTTGTAAGCTAAAGACTGGCAAGCAGCAAGACTTGGTGGCAAAGTGAGGAAGTGCTGGAGCAGATAAATGTGAGTGAAGCTTCTCTTTACTTCTAACAATTTTCAGTTAGTTTTCTTGGATTTCATGTATTACCATTATGTCAGAGACTTAAATTTTATATTTTCTCTGCTTCTGATTTACATTTAAGTATTTACAACTATAAACTTCCTTCATTAAAACATTAACTGAATTCCAGAGATTTTTCTTACATTGTATTTTAAATAGCCACCATTTTGATTTTATCATGGACACACTGATTATTTAGGAAAGCTTTATTTTTTTAATTGGAGGATAATTGCTTTACAATGTTGTGTTGGTTTCTGCCATACAACAACATGAATCTGCCGTAAATATACATGTGTTCCCGCCCTCTTGAACCTCCCTGCCTCCTCCCATCCCATCCCACCCCTCTAGGTTGTCCCAGAGCAACAGGTTGAGCTCCCTGTGTTATACAGTAACTTCCCACTGTCTTAAATATGTAATACACATGTTTCAATGCTACTCTCTCAATTCATCCCACCCTCCACATCCCTTACTGTGCCCACAAGTCTGTTCTCTATGTCTGTGTCTTTATTCCTGCCTTGCAAATAGGTTCAGCAGGACCATTTTTCTAGATTCCATATATATACATTAATATATGATATTTGTTTTTCTGACTTACTTCAGCTGTATAACAGGCTCTAGGTTCAACTTTGTTCTTTTTCTGTAACTGAGTAATATTCCACTATATATATGTACCATAACTTCTTTATTCATTCATTTTTCCAAGGACATTTAGGTTAATTCCTTGTCATAGCTCTTGTAAATAGTGCTGCAATGAACATTGGAGCACTTGCATCTTTCTGAATTATGGTTTTCTCACAGTATATGCCCAGTAGTGGGAATTTTGGGGTCATATGGTAATTTTATTCCTAGTATTGTAAGAAATCTCCATACTGTTCTCCATAGTGGCCATCAATACAACCTTTTTTAACAAATTATTTTTTTTATTTTGTGATTTTATTCATTTCTTTATTTGTTTGCACTGGGTCTTCGTTGCTGCACATGGGCTTTCTCCAGCTGCAGTGAGCGGGGGCTGCTCTCTCATTGTGGTTAGTGGCCTTCTTGTTGCAGTGGCTTCTCTTGTTGCAGAGTACAGGCTCTAGAGTGCGTTGGCTCATAAGCTGTGGTACACAGGCTTAGTTGTCCGGCAGCATGTGGAATCTTCTGGGACCAGGGATCGAACCTGTGTCCTCTGTATTAGAAGGTGGATTCTTAACAACTAGACCACCAGGGAAGTCCTCAATACAACCTTTCTTAAAAGCAGTTCTATCACCGTCGGCTTCTCTATGGCATAGTGTGTGACAGAGCCAGTGACTCCTGTGTTCATGTTCCCACTATAACACTTCCTTGGCTGTAAAATGCATCCCTTGGACATTATGCTGAATTCTATATTATGGACGGAACACTCCCTCTACTCTCTCCATCCTGAATATGTATGAAACATATTGAAACATCCTGAAACGCAACCTAGTGACAGGTTGTTGTTGAATCACTCGAAGACACCGGGATTCTTGGCCCCGAGAGGAGAAGAGTTCAATCCGGGGCCAGAGACGAGGCTTGATCGCTCAGAGCTTTTGTGTAATAAAGTTTTATTAAAGTATAAAGGAGATAGAGAAAGCTTCTGACATAGGCATCAGAAGAGGGTACAAACAGTACCCGCTTGCTAGTGTTAACAATGAAGTTATATAATCCAAAGAATGACTGGAGGTTGTAAAGACCTCATCAGACCTACTCCCATAATTTACATTTTAAGATAACACTGTCCTCAGGCAAGATACATCCTTGTAAAGACCAGGTCTACTCCCATAATTAACATTTTAAAATAACAGAAAGTTGAATCCAAAGACT
>NW_011495082.1:1352273-1372968 GCF_000754665.1 Bison bison bison
ACATTATTGTTATATAATCCTAAGGAATGTGGAGAAAGAAAAAAAGTCTGTCCTTTCTTCCTCCTTGAGAATTCCAGACCCCTCTCTCCTTGGGGACCTCTAGACTCCTTATCAACCTGCCTAGGAACTGACTCTCTCATTCCCCCCTTTTCTTTTAGGAGAATTATGTTGCCTTTGGAAAAGGGGCGTCATTCTCGTTCCATAACTGCTTCTGAGCTGACAAGGGGCGTTGTCCCTAAATTGGTGAGGCAACATATTCTCCTAATCCTCATATTGAGGATATCTGATCCAGGGGCCCCAAATAGTAGTTGCAGGAAGTTGCAACAGTAGCAGGAGTTTGAGCAATCATTTGTAACTTAAAAGGTTTCATGTGGCTAGAAACAAATCCAGTTATACAATTACAGATGCAGGCAACATAGTCATTAAAGCAAGTTAAAATCGAAATTAAAAGTCACATTATGTCCAGAGTTAAAGTGCAACATGTTGCACCAGTCCATTTTAGGGTTGGTAGATGTCATCAGATGAAGAAGAGGCATCGCATGTGATTGCTGTCAAAGGTATTCACAGACTTGGAGAAAGTCTTTTCCTTGAAGTGGGGATGTCCACCACGGGAAGCCTTCCACTGATGAAGAGGGGAGTGCTCCGCAGACCCAGCAGTTAGACCGATTGTGGAATGCAGCATAGGCGTGAGCCCAGGACAGGAAGGCATTGTCTTGAGGATCAAACAGCAGACTCAGGATTTTTGGAGTCAGCAGAAGAAGATTCACATAGATTATCAGGCCCACCCGCTGCCCTTTGCTTAACTCTAGAGCTCGGGTCAGGGCCACAAGCTCCGCTAACTGAGCACTGGTTCCCTGGGGGAGAGATTTTGCTTCCAAAACCTGTTCAGCAGTCACCACGGCGTAACCTGCTTTATGCCTTCCATCCCGAACAAAAGAACTGCCATCTGTAAATATTTCCATGTCAGGATTGTCTAATGGGGTATCCTTTAGACCCTCCCGAGCTGCATAGTTTAAAGTTAGGAATTGAGAACAATCGTGATCAGGTGTTTCATTCTCCTTCTCAGGAAGGAAAGTGGCAGGATTTAGATTTCCACAAACTTTAAGCTTAGTTACTGGTCCTTCTAACAACAATGACTGATACTTAAGAAGCCTACTGTCTGTCATCCAAATATTAACCTTAGAATTTAAGATTCCACTCACATCATGAGAAGTCAGTAAGGTAAGGTTTCATCCATTAATTCTTTTTAAAGCTTCAGGTGCTAATAAAGCCACTGCCCCAATTACTCTTAGGCAGTGGGGCCACCCACGTGAAACTACATCTAATTCTCTGCTTAGATAAGCAATAAGTTGCTGGTGAGGCCCTTGGGGTTGTGTCAAAACTCCCAATGCCACACCTTTTCTTTCAGTGACAAACAAATTAAATTCTGACTCTGTGGGCAAGCTCAGAGCTGGAGCTTGCAGGAGAGCAGTCTGAAGAACCTTAAAAGCCTTTTGAGTTTCTGGAGACCAAACCAGTTTGTCGGTTTGGGCCTGCTGAGTTTCAGCTTTAAGTTTATATAAAGGCCGGGCAAGTTCCCCATAACCCGGAATCCAAATGCGACAGTAACCTGTGATTCCCAAAAATCCTCTCAATTGTCTTAAAGTCATAGGCAGGGGATGATTTAGTATAGGTTTAATTCTCTCAGGGCCTATGGCCCTAGTCCCTTCTGATATGATTAGGCCCAGATATCTAACCTATTGTTGACAAAGCTGAGCCTTTTCTCTTGATGCCTTGTAACCACAGCCTGCCAGAAAGTTTAAGGAATCTTCTGAGGCTCACGAACAAGCTTCCTCTGTCTCAGTACAGAGCAAAATATCATCTACATATTGTAACACCACCGCTTCAGAGCTATTAAAGTTTTGTAGATCCCGTGACAAACTTTGTCCAAATAAGTGAGAACTGTCACGAAATCCCTGGGGCAAAACTGTCCAGGTTAACTGAGAAGCTGGCTGTGGAGGGTCTTCAAAGGCAAATAGAAATTGACTTTTTTCCACCAAAGGCACTGAATAGAAGGCATCCTTTAAATCAATTACTGAAAAATATTTGGCCCGTTCAGGAGTTTCAGACAATAGAGTATAAGGATTAGGCACCACGGGGTGTAAAGGAACTACAGCCTCATTTATTATTCATAAATCTTGAACTAGTCTCCATTTACCATTCGATTTCTTTATACCCAAAATAGGAGTGTTGCAAGGACTGTTACAGGGAATTAATAGTCCCTGCTCCTTTAAATTTTCAATGATGGGTTTTAACCCTTCCTTAACTTCAGGTTTCAGTGGATACTGCTTCTTATGTGGAAATACGTGTGGGTCTTTGAGCTTAACAACTACAGGATTAGCATTTTGTGCTCGACCCACAGATTTTCCATCAGCCCATACTCTAGGATTTACATTTTGTTCAACTAAAGGGAGAGAAAGGAAGGGCTCCATATTCATGAAAACAGAGGCATGGACCTTGCTCAGTATATCCCTTCCCAAAAGGGGTGAGGGAGATTCTGGCATGATCAGAAACTTGTGTGAAAACAGCACAGAATCCCAGTTGCAAGATAAAGCATAACTGAAATAATACCTTTGGCTCGTCCAGACAGTCCCATTACGGAAGCGGATCGGGAAGAAAGTGGGCCAGGGGCTTCAGTAAGCACAGAATAAGTTGTCCCAGTATCTAAAAGGAAATTGTCGGATTGGCCCCCCACAATTATTAATACCCGGGGTTCCTCAGGTGTAATTAGGACGGGAGCTTGTGTGGGGACCCCCGGGCACCTTCAGTACTGATTGTCTTGAGAGTCCGACCCCGGAGACCTACACCTCTGGGGGCAGTCTCTCTTCCAGTGTGGTCCTTTGCAGACCGGGCATGGAGCAGGGGGCGGCTTAGATGCCTGAAGGCAATCCCGCTTGAGGTGCCCCTCCTTTCCACAGTAATAGCAAGCCCATCCCTTTTCACCTGGGCCCCTCTGGGGTTTTTCTCAGGCTGTTTAAGACCGTTTTTCATAGCCATGGTGAAGGCTTCCGCCTTTTCCTTTGTCTTTTTTTGCCTTTCTTTCTTTTCCTCATATTCCCTACCATAATAGACTGTCTGAGCCAGTTGTAACAGAGTATCTAAAGACTGATTTGGTCCATACTCCCGTTTTAATAGCTTTTGGCGGATATCTGGAGCCAACTGAGTGAGAAATCTATCCTTTAAGATCACTTTTCCCTCTTCACTTTCGGGATCAATCTCAGTGAATCTGCGAAGGGCTTCTCTCAGTCTATCTAGGAATTTACCAGGAGCTTCCTTCTCCTGTTCTATGTCTGCAAATTTGTCATAGTTTAAAGGCTCAGAACACGCCTGCCTAAGTCCTTCAAGAATACATCTAACAAAATGACTCTGATCCCATCTTCCTTTAGCTGTGTTGTTGTCCCAGTCTGGTTCTATAGTTGGGACCGCCTGATTCCCAGTGGGGAGGGCCGCTATCTCATTCTCCCTCTTCCCTACTGATTCATTACCAAGCCATTCATCTCCATAAGCAACTGCTTTTCCCAAAACTTGAGTCTTTGACTCTGGAGTCAACGTTTGTCCCAAGATATACATCACATTCTTCCAAGTGAGGTCATAAAGCAGAGTAACACCTTTAAAAGCTCTAATATATTTTTCTGGGTCCTCTAAATAGTCTCCCAGATCCTCCTTCATTCTTTGTATTTCTTGATAAGAGAAAGGCTTATTAACTCTCATAGACTGATTATTTCTCCCGGTGGGTGTTTCATAAAGAGGCAACAGCTCTCTGGCTGCTCTGCACATATGATCCCAGAGATAGATTGGAGAAACCTGTTTTTCCTCTTCCTTTTTGTCTCCTGTCCTCCATCTCATCTCTTACTTCGATCGTCTGAGTTTCTACTGAAACCAGAGTAGTCTGAGGTCGTACTGAGACAGGAGTTGTTTGGACCTCCATGTGGGCAGTTTGAATCTCAGTTTGGATTTTCAGGAATGGGGGCAAAGTAGGAGAACAGGAGGGAGCTGAAGGTTTCACGCCCAAATCTATACCCTTAGGACATAAGTCTGGAATATCTTGCAGAGAGAAAAAGGGCAACACATATGCTACTTCTACCCATTTCCCTTGTTCCTTACAGAACCAGTCTAATTGTAGAACAGTATTATACTTAAGAGACCCTCCAACTGGCCACCGTTCGCCGTCCTCCAATGGATACCGTGGTCATGCAGTATCACATAGGAAGACCAGGTGTGTCTTCTTTAAGCCCTGGGGATCAAATCTATCCCAGTTTTTCAGGATACAGTTCAAAGGAGTGAGGCTGGAATTGCTAGCTCCCATCTGTAAGGGAGAAAAAAGCGACCAAGGCCATTTTTCTACCGGAGGCGTCCCTCCCTGCTCTAGATGGGGGTGTAGACAGACGTTACACCAAAAGCTTTTCCTTCCTGGTCGGACTTAGTCTGTCCCTTACCCACGCAGTCCACATCCCTCCTGGTTCTACCACCGAGATGGGGTGGGGATGTACCGGGGTAGACTTGATAGCATCCCTACTTGACGTCCAGCTCTTCACCTTTAACCTTGCTTGCCTCTGAAGCCACCCGGGGTGCAATCAGAGTAACCTTCCGGAATGCCTCCCAAGCTAAGACCGCTGGGGAAAACATTTGTCACCTGAGTGCCTGTGCACAACCCTGAGTATTTCCTGACCACAATAAGACCAACACGAACATAAAACTGAGATGTTCTTTCCAAGCATCACCACACCAGTATAATAGCCTCCTCTGATCCACTAAGAGCCGGCGTTACCAAAGAAAAAAAACCCATTGCAGTCCCAATCTGAGTAACCTTTAACTCAGAGATGTTCTTGGAGCTAGAGCTCCATCTAGCTTCCGAACTTTCGATTCCTAGCGAGGCTAGGCGCTTTCTTGACTACCAATCCAAGTTTGGGACCTAAGCCACAGTACACAGTAACAGTATAGATCACAAGTCCCTTGAAAGTCTATGATCTGGTAGATTAAGTTAGTACTTCTAATTCCCAAGGAGTTACGAAATGGTCAAAGAGACCGAAAAGTTTGACCGAGAAAGGAGAGTTCGGTCCACACGCTTTGCCCATTTCTGGTCGGTTCCCGAAGGAGACATTGGGTGCCTCTTGGCATTGGCAGGTTGGTATAACGCCCCGACAGGTTTCTGCCATAAGCCGTATGAGATCACCGTGGAACCGCAGAGCAGGGCTCCTTACTTGCTTCACGCAGGGCCTGTCATTCATTCACACAAGCACACGGTAGAGTTAGTAAAGCACAGCAGAAAACGTGTTTGCTAAGAGAACAAAGAACTAAAGCTCCAAGCATCCTTACCTTGTCCTGAAGGATCCCGGATGAGCCCCCAAGATGAAAGGTTGTTGTTGAATCACACAAAGACACCGGGATTCTTGGCCCAGAGAGGAGAAGAATTCAATCCGGGGCCAGAGACAAGGCTTGATCGCTCAGAGATTTTGTGTAATGAAGTTTTATTAAAGTATAAAGGAGATAGAGAAAGCTTCTGACATAGGCATCAGAAGAGGGTACAAACAGTACCCGCTTGCTAGTGTTAACAACGAAGTTATATAATCCAAAGAATGTCTGGAGGTTGTAAAGACCTCATCAGACCTACTCCCATAATTTACATTTTAAGATAACACTGTCCTCAGGCAGGACACATCCTTGTAAAGACCAGGTCTACTCCCATAATTTACATTTTAAGGTAACAGAAGGTTTAATCCAGAGACTGTCCTTAGGCAGGATACATTATCGTTATATAATCCTAAGGACTGTGGAGAAAAAAAAAAAGTTTGTCCTTTCTTCCTCCTTGAGAATTCCAGACCCCTCTCTTCTTGGGGACCCCTAGACTCCTTATCAACCTACCTAGGAACTGACTCTCTCACTAGAATATGTATGTATTTCTGTTAAGATGATTTTTCCCATTCCAGAATAGAATGGGTTAAGTGTTTTAAGTTGCTGCAAAGTGGCTGGTAGGTCTTCCAGAAAGATAATGCCATATCAGGGACTTGCCACTGGCCTCTGTTACTGGCAAGTTGAACATTCAGCAACAGTAGGGTGCTAGATCTGTTTGGGTAAGTGAGCAGCCATCCTATTGACTCATTTAGAGCCTACATCCCTGCTCCCATTGTTAGGCTAGTAATCCATTACTGTGTACTAGCACTTGGCAGGTCAACAAAAGAAGGTGGTTGTTTCTTGATTGTTTAGTGCTCCTTTCATGGTGGACAATGGTTGCTACCATTGGATACACAGATCTTTATAATTTATGTTCCCTTTATAATTTATGTTCCCTTCTCCAGGGGATCTTCCTGGAGATCCCTCCCCATAAACAATTGTTTGTTTATGGGGAGGGAGGTGGGAGGGGGTTTCAGGATGGGGAACATGTGTACACCCATGGCGGATTCATGTGGATGTTTGGAAAAACCAATACAATATTGTAAAGTAATTAGCTTCCAATTAAAATAAATAAATGTATATTAAAAAATATATATATATAGACCTGATTGTGTCCCTGGGAAGCTAAGGTAAATGAAGCTTGTAGGCTCTTTGAAACTCCCTAAGGAGAAAATCGGAGTATGTCCTCCACTGTCTTCACTTCCTGATGACTCACTGAACACCTGAAAAAGAATTTTGAAGCCTCATAGCAAGGATCACAAAGAAACAGACTCTTTAAATAGTTTACTTCACAGAAATCTGTGTGTGGGCTTATTCAGCAATAGGTGGGCTGAGTCTCCTTCTCGTATCTTCTCCAGAAAGAATATGACATCAGGGAACCAAAGACCCCATGCCACTGGCTCACAGAAGAAGGTCACTTCATCTTTCATTGCTTGTAGGACTCCCGCCACTTACAGTTTGACAACCAAAGAGCCAACAAAATAAAAATAACAGTCCAACAAATGAGCTGGCAATCAGAGTGTGCTAGAGTCAGAATAAACAGAACACATGGCCAGCCCTTAGAACTGCTGAAGGAGACTGGCATCTCCTTCAAAAAAAAAAAAAATTATAAGAGCACTTATAAGGAGCTCAAGGACTTCCCTGGTGGCTCAGACAGTAAAGAATACACCCACAATGTGGGAGACATGAGTTCGATCCTTGGGTTGGGAAGATCCCCTGGAGAAGGGAATGGCTACCCACTCCAGTATTCTGGCCTTGAGAAGTCCATAGACAGAGGAGCATGGCAGGCTAAGTCCATGGGGTCACAAAGAGTCAGACACAACTGAGCAACTTTCACTTCACAAGGAGCTCAAGTACAACATCCCTAGAGAAGCCATCAGTCACCAGTTGAGTCTGCCCCAAGTGAACCAGGACTTCACTAAAGAGCAGCAAGTCCGTTTGACACATTTTCAGGCCTTGAACACTTTTTCCCTAAAAGCAAAAATGAATCTAAATTAAGATGGAGGAATAAAGTATATCAGTAATTACACTAAAATTTAATAAATTGAATTGACTGTTAAAATCAAACTTTCAGAGAATATAAAAAAACCTAATGCTAGCTATAAATTGTGTACCCAACAAAGTCACTTAATACAAAGTTCTTGTTTAAAGACTGAGTTCAATAACCCTTTTCAGAACTGAACAAATCTAGCAGAAAATAAAAAGAAGTAATATCATGAGGAATATAATAGTTCAATCAATAAATTTAATTTAATGCAGAGAAATTTTCATCCTTTGAATACAGAATTTACATTTGTCATATATCCATGGAATATTTATAGAACAATCATGTCCATCCATAAAGATGAAAGACTTTAAATGAAGTATGACACAGAATGATTGAAAGGGATATTTGTGTTATAGAACTGTTTTATTCTGCTTTCTGCAACAATTCCCACTCTAAAGAGATTAAGATCTCAGGAACTAGAGAGAAAGACAAACCTTAGAGAAGAAACAGAGCCGTAAGCATTTTATTTCTTTCTGTGCTCTGCAAACTGCCACCAGCTAAATGGGAGGTGAGACCAGGCAGGGGTGCTATTCAGTAACGGATGTGACATATCCAGGAGAGGAAGTGGTTCGTGCCTCGTCACTTCACCTGGAAAATCAGAGTTGACAACTTTCCACATGGCATGAAAGTCAGACAAATGAGACAGGTGCGAGGGGTGTCAGTAAGAGAATGAATGGCCCCTGAACAGCTCGGGGAGCCTGTAATGACAGAGATTTGCAGGAGAGGATGTGTAACTATAGGACAGAGTTCAAAAACTGGCCAAGAAGAAAAAAATCAGGCACGTCTGCAGGAATCTCTGTGATGGGAGAAAAAGATGTGTATATTTCTGAAGCAAAGGATGAGGAGTGGACCACATAGATGAGAATTATTCCATGGCATGAGGCAGAAAACTTTTGAGGGAACAGTGAACTGAGTTAATTCTCGAAAAAACACCAGCACAAAACGAAAATTTTGGCTAAAAATAAGTGGATATCCCCTCCTAGCTGATGACTTCTAAGTTTTGTATAAGATTACCTCTAAGCACAAATACTGTCAACAGAGATAATATCAACCTTCGGGGAACAATCCTAAGTCTCACTTTTTTAACATACTGTAATGGAGAAATCAAAGGAATTTGTCTACATTTACAAATGTATATCTAGATTATTTTTTCCGAATCAGGCAAAAAATGGGGTTTCAGAATGAGAATTAAAACAGGGAAAAAATTAAGTTGAATTTTACATATTCATACCTGTACTTATGACTTATGAAACTCTATCTGCTCTACCATATTTTTACAAGATTTTCCACTCTTGATCATCGGCTTTATTAATATCCTGTAGTTTTGCCTGTATTCTAAGAGAGATATTTCAATCTAATCATATGCAGGTGGAAAGTTACAAAAAGCAGAAATGTTCTATAATGAGAAAAAATCCACTTGATTTATGAATTAGGAAATCTTTTGTGGCCCTGTTAAAAATAGCATTTATTGAGCATTTACTGCTAATAAGTGAGTGTTAAACAATTTACATGGATTGTTTTATTGCTTGACCCCAAAATTCTATGAGATGGTTATAATTAACCCCATTTTCCAGTTTAAGAAACTTTTGTTGTTATTGTTCAGTCATTCAGTCGTGTATAACTTTTTGTGACCCTGACTCCATGGACCCCAGCACGCCAGGCTTCCCTATCCTTCACCAGCTCCTGGAGCCCATTTAAACTCATGTTGGTGACGCCATCCAACCATCCTGACCTCTGTCATCCCCTTCTCCTCCTGCCTTCAATCTTTACCAGCATCAGAGTCTTTTCTAATGAGTCAGTTATTTGTATCAGGTGGCCAAAGTTCGGAGCTTCAGCATCAGTTCTTCCAGTGAATATTCAGGGTTGATTTCCTTTAGAATTGACTGGTTTTATTTCCTTACAGTCCAAAGGATTCTCAAGAGTCATCTCTAACACCACAGTTCAAAAGCATCAGTTCTTTGGTGCCAGCCTTCATTATGGCCCAACTCTCACATCCATACCTGACTATAAAAACTATAGCTTTAGACCTTTGTTGGCAAAGTAATGTCTCTGCTTTTTAATATACTATCTAGTGTTTGTCATAGCTTTTATTTCAAGGAGCAAATGTCTTTTAATTTTGTGGCTGCAGTCATCATCTGCAGTGATTTTGGAGCCCAAGAAAATAAAATCTGTCACTGTTTCCATTGTTTCCCCATCTATTTGCCATGCAGTGATGAGACTGGATGCCACGATCTTTGCTTTTGGAATGTTGAGTTTTAAGCCAATTTTTTCACTCTCCTCTTTCACTTTCCTCAAGAGGCTCTTCAGCTCCTCTTCTTTTTCTGCCACAAGGGTGGTATCATCTGAATATCTGAGGTTATTGACAATTCTCCAGTCAATCTTGATTCCAGCTTCTGCTTCATCCAGCCCAGCATTTTGCATGATATACTCTGCATATACATTAAATAAGCAGGGTGACAATATATAGCCTTGATGTTTTCCTTTCCCAATTTGGAACCAGTCTGTTGTTCCATGTCCAGTTCTTTTTTTTTTTTTTTACACACATCATAATATTTAATAGATGATTTTGAAACAAGGCAGTTATCAACAAAAAGTGAGATCATTGCACACTACATACAAAATAAAATTCGAGGCAATACATCCAGTTTTAAAAATTATAAAATAATTTTAAAGAAAAAAATCTTGTTGCAGATCTTCTATGGGTAAGACTCTCCAAACAAACAAATTATGACTCCACAAGCACTATAAACATTTATATTTCAAAAACTATCAGCACAAAACTAAAATGCTGGGGAAATCATCTATAACATATATGATGAAAAAGAGTAAGAAGCTGCCAAAAATCACTGAAAAAGGACAACCAAACTGAAAAATACGAAAGAGAATATATTTTTATTTTCTTAATTGATGTATGTGAAGTTGGGAGGGAAAGTAATATACTGAAGTAGAAGAAAATCTTAAAAATGCAGATAGAAATCAAAGTTTTTTGTAACTTAGAAGTAATTTTTGTGAGCCCAATATTAATAGAATCCATTAGATCTGTGATGGATATATAATATAATACATTATGTATTATATAATATAATGAAGTATTGCATTGATAGCCACTTAAAATATGAGTGTGTGTTAGTCCCTTAGTTGTGTCCGACTCTTTGTGACCCCATGGACTGCATCCCACCAGACTCCTCTGTCCATGGGATTCTCCAGGCAAGAACATGGAGTGGGTTGCCATTTCCTTCTCCCCATGTCCAGTTCTAACTGTGGCTTCTTGAGCTGCATACAGATTTCTCAAGAGGCAGGTCAGGTGGTCTGGTATTCCCACCTCTTTCAGAATTTTCCACAGTTTGTTGTGATCCACACAGTCAAAGTCTTTAGTGTACTCGGTGAAGCAGAGGTAAAAGTTTTTCTGGAATTTTCTTGCTTTTTCTATGATCCAACAGAGGTTGGCAATTTGATCTCTGGTTCCTCTGCTTTTTCTAAATCCAGCTTGTATATCTGGGTGTCCTTGATTCATGTACTATTGAAGCCTCACTTGGAGAATTTTAAGCATTACTTTGTTAACATGTGAATGAGTGAAATTGTGCAGTAGTTTGAGCATTCTTTGGCTCTGCCCTTGTTTGAGATTGGAATGAAAAGACCATTTCCAGTCCTATGGCCACTGCTGAGTTTTCCAGATTTGCTGGCATATTGAGTGCAGCACTTCCACAGCATCATCTTTTAGGATTTGATGTAGCTCAGCTGGAATTCCATCACCTCCACTAGCTTTGTTCACAGCGATGCTTCCTAAAGGCTCACTTGACTTCATACTCCAAGATGTCTGGCTCTAGGTGAGTGATCACACCATCTGGATCATTAAGATCTTTTTTGTATAGTTCTTCTGTGCATTCTTGCCACCTCTTCTTAATATCTTCTGCTTCTGTAAGGTCCATACCATTTCTGTCCTTTATTGTACCCATCCTTGCATGAAGAAACTGAGGTACAGGGAATTAAGGAAGTTCTCTGGTGACACAGAACATGACTGACCCAGATGTCCAGCCCAGCATTCTTGACTCAAGAACCCACACACTTCACCAGCACATCAGCTGTAGGAGTCGGTCATTGGGTAAGAATTGTCTTGTGCTGCTAAAAATGAAACAAAGATCAGTGAGAAATTTGAAGATATTTTCTGTCTAATGAAGAGGAAGCCTGAAGGCAGGCTAACTAGGCTTGCAGTAAACTAGAGTAAACTTCACTTGTCATCACAAACTATGTTCTTTTTAACTTTCTGCTCCAGCGATTCTAAGAAATAACCCTCATCATCATACTCTCAAGGTTTCTGCCACAACTCCAAGCATGAGTCATTCTGGGCCAGTTAAAGGGAAGAACAAAGGATGAAAACAGCTATGGGTATTGAAGTCAAACTCTTTTAATTAGCTAGTATATATCTCATTGGAGAAAACTCTTTTTCATGACCACCTTTAATGGCACAAGACACTGGAATTGTAATAGGGAACATTGCTTACCTCGGGTAAAGTTAGGATTCTGTCGGTAGGAAGAGAAAGAATGTGTATTAGATGGGCAACTGGCAGTCTCTACTATAAGTGGCTTCAGTGGGATAGAACTCAAAGTACAGTGAATGAAAAGTGAGCTCAAATAAAGTGAATTATATGTTTTCTTTTACTTTTATTTAAAATCTGATAGGAAAAAAATTAGCTAAAACATAGAAATGTACATTCTTTTGCCAATCTTTAGGTCTAGGGCCACACCTTTCCTTAGAGTACATGCCCACTGATTATAATTCTGCAACAGCTTTCTTATATTTTTCATACTTATAACATCTCTCTTTTCCCATTTCTTTAAAAAAAAACAACCCTCCCAGTTATAATCAAAGTGCTAAACCCTAGATTTCTAGATTTTTCTGTCTTTGACAGTTGTTTTTTTAATTTAAATAAATAACAAATTTTCAGTAAATTTTTATTGCTTCTTTTCCAAAGTGTTTAAGTTGCTTTTGTAGAAATAATAATGAGTTTTTCTGGTGTGTGCATTCATAAATTATTTAGCCAAATTATATAATTATAATAGCAAGTGCAGCTAACATACGATTTGGCACGCACATCAACTCAGGCTAGCAGAAAATAAGGACATAAAAGGAGTAACTTACTACTCTCATTTTGCTTCCCTTGAGTATTCTGATGTTTTATAAAGGAGATGGAGAGTGTAATTGATCCAGAATTTGTTAATTGGTAGTTGGAGAAAAAAACTTTTTGTAGTTGCATTACTTACTCCTGTGCTAGTTTTAAAGTCTTTGTGGGTTTTTGTGTTGTTTTTTTTCGATTGAGATATGATTGACATACAAAGAGTCCTGTTTTTAGTGTATGTATTTTGATAAGTTTGAAGATAAGCATATATCTGTAAAACTGTCACCATAAACAACATCATAAACTTAACTGTCACTTCTAAAGATTTCCTCCCTCTTTTTTTTTTTTTTTGTAATAAGAACATTTAACATAAGACCTACCCTCTTAACAAATTTTTAAGTATATAATATACTAGTATCTATACATACTGAGCTGCACAATAGATCTCTAGGACTAAACTTGTAAAATAAAATTTGTACCTTTTGACCAACATCTTCCTGATTCTTCCTCCCTTGAACCACTCTGGTTCTGTGAGGTTGACTAGATTTCTGATATAAGTGGGACCATGCAGCATTTGTTCTTCTAGGTCTGACTTATTTCACTTGGTGTAATGCCCTCCAGGTCCACGCATGTTATTCCCAATGACAAGATTTTCTACTTTTTTTTTAAAGCTGGATAATTGTATGTACATACCATACTTTTTCAATCAATTCATCCATTGATGGATATTTCAGTTGTTTCCATATCTTTATTATTCTAAGTTACTCTGCACTTAACATGGAGTGTGGGCATCTCTTTTGAGGTCTTGATTTCAATCTTTTGGATATATACCCAGAAGTGAGACTGCTTGATCATGCTGCTGCTGCTAAGTCGCTTCAGTCGTGTCCGACTCTGTGCGACCCCACAGATGGCAGCCCACCAGGCTCCTCCGTCCATGGGATTTTCCAGGCAAGAGTACTGGAGTGGGTTGCCATTGCCTTCTCCGACTTGATCATATGGTGGTTCTATTTTTAATTTTTTGAGGAACATCCATACTGTTTTCCACAGTGACTATACCAATTTACATTCACACCTACAGTATACAAGGATTCCCTTTTCTCCACATCTTAGCAGACACTTAACCTTTTTGTTTCTATAATAATCATCTTAATAGATATGAGGTGACATCTCCTTATGGTTTTGATTTGCGTTTCCTTGACAATTAGTGATGTTGAGTTCCTTTTCATATACCTACTGGTCACTTGTATATTTTATTTGGAGGTATGTCTATTCAGGTCTTGTATCCATTTTTTAATTGGGTTGTTTTGTTGCCATTGAGTTATAGGAGTTTTTAACACATTTTAGAAATTACTCTTTCTTTCTCTCCTATAAATAGATGTCAGTTGATCTCTGAAAAGTGCTAAATACCCAAAGATATGAATTGTTAGCTTCTAGAAAAAAAGTAGAAATGGTAAAATAAATCAGCTGAGGTATTTATTTCAGGTAAAAACAAAAAAAAATAATAAGTATCTGGAAACAAATGATAGATCCAAAATTTGTACTCATTTTCAAATGCTTGCTTTTCATGTTTTCATTTTTTAAAAAGTTGAGAAATTCACCTTATTATGATCATTTAAGAAAACGATGTGAACAGTGAATAATAAGTTTTGATCAGGGTCACAGAAACCTTTCTATCTGCTTGAACACCTACAGGGCTTGACTTCTCAGGTCACTCTGCCAACTAATGATAAGAATAGAAATTCAATTATATTTTAACCCTTATAATGGATATAGTCAAAATTCATATGCCAAATAATTAAATTTAGAATTTGCTAAATTTAAAGCAGAAAAGGGGAAATCATGGTAGATGTGGGAATATACAGCAGGGAAAAGAAATGATTTGCTGATTAATTTCTAAAATGTGAACCAAAGCATCAGAAATTCCCTTTTATCAGATTTAACAAATAGTATTGTGGTTATTGTGAACCAGATATAATGTGGTGTTACATTCGGATTTCAACTCTATTTCTTGTGCCTTAGTCTGAAATATATACTAGTACATTTCTCAAACTAGTATTTATTATAAACTGCTTTGCTACGTATTAGCTTAATAACTATAGTTCAGTTTAATTTGTCTTACACATACTTCACTCTCCTTTCTCTCTATTAAACACAAATCCAAATAACACTTTACATACAGTCCCAATTAAAAATTGCAGATTTTACTTTAATTTTCCAATTTCTAATGATTACATAGATGGTAATAGTTAATTTAACTAATAGAATCTGTTGTGTAGATTACTAAAGTTACTGTTGGTTCTATGTTAGATCATAAAGCAAAAATATGCTAACCATTCAGAGTGTAAGACTAAGTTTCAATATGCTTACACACACTCAAATATGCTTTATTTTCTAATCATTCTCTAAACTGTATGAAAAAAAACTGTATTCAAATTTCTAGTGATTTATATTTATTGGACACTAATTTTCAGACTTTTATCCCATTACTATATGATTTAGTGGCTCACATAAACTGTGGATTAAGTGTATGCTAGCTATCTAGATGCCTTAATGCACATCCACAGGAGCCCAACTGGACATGACTTGGGTATTGACACAGGACCAACCCAGCCAGTGTATCCAGAGCACAGGTTACCGAGTGGGAGTTCTTTATCAACTGAGCTACCTAAGTGAGATATCTAACCTCTGCCTGAGATCATTATTTAAACAAAAATTATGATGTGTACATTTAAATTCAAAACCTCCAATTCAATGGGAGCTTACTATTAGGTGACAAATACAACTTTTATACAGGTTTCCCAGGTGATGCAGTGGTAAAGAATCTGATCCCTGAGTGGGGAATATCTCCTGGAGTAGGAAATGGCAACCCACTCTAGTACTTTTGCCCAGAAAATTCCATGGACAGAGGTGGCTGGTGGGCTATAGTCCATGGGGGTCGCACAGAGTCAAACATGACTCAGCATGACTCAGCACACAGTGCACATCCGTAACTTTTATACAACATTAAAAAGACTGCATGTTGTTACTTTGCATATGAAGTTACCCAAACAAGATGAAAAAAGATGAGAAGATATAAAACCAAGGCTTTCATTGATGTCTGTAATTTGAAAACGTAATACAGTATTGCTGTCTTGGGCTTCCTCGGTGGCTTAGTGGTAAAGAACCTGCTGCCAATGCAGGAAATATGGGTTCAATCCCTGGGTCAGGAAGATCCTCTGGAGAAGGAAATGACAGCCCCGTTCAGTATTCTTGCCTGGGAAGTCACATGGACAGAGGAGCCTGGTGGGCTACAGTCCATGGAATTGCAAAAGAGTTGGATGTGATTTAGTGACTAAAACAATGACAACAACATGTGGCTGAGCCTGGTCTATGACATGAAGAATGCAAACCAAACTAACCTGAGCTGTCAAAGCTGTTATCAATGAGGAAAGGTCACCTTGTTGATCCAGAGCGTTAGCCATAGTGCTTATGTTTTGCATGAGAGGTCTAGAAGTCTACACCATTTTACTGATTAAACCATATGAGTGATTTACTTAAGGAAATAATAAATGAGTGGTTTTCCAAGGTTCTTCTGAATAGTAGACAGTTTATTTGGGGTTATTGTTATACTTTGCCAAAATATAAATAAATACCATTCATTTGATACTAAAAAGATTGTCTAAAACCACAAAGGAAGTAACCACAGACTATACTCTCAGTATCTACAAAGAACTTGGCAAATGGATGTCATCTAATAGATATTCAGTTCACAAAGATTCCCATTTATTTTGAAGATTATTTTTTTCTCCTTTGAAAGGAAGGTGCAAGGAATAGCAATTCCAAGCCTACGTCTCTCCCTGGGAACAATACAAAGACAAGGGCCAACTTCTGGATGTTTGACCTGTGCTTGACTTAACGCTCTGATGTTGCCTCTTGATATTCTTAATAGTTTTTTAACAAGAGGCCCCACATTTTTATTTCGTCCTGGGTCCCACAAATTTTGTAAGTGGTCCTAGTAAGGAGATTGGCTATGGATGGAGGAACAGATTCTGCTTTCGTTTGTCACCAGGATATAAATGAACAGAAACCCCTTTCTATAGCTCTGTTTTTGCACATTCTCCATTAATGTTTTGGCCCTAATTTCACTCACATCCTGCTTCCTAGTTCTCTTCCTGTTGAAAAAAGCATCAAAGAGGTCACCAATTTACTAACCTTAAGTGATAAATAAATTGATATAAAATTGCCTTAACAATGCATGTTGTAGGAAGACCAGGTTAATGTCAATTGAGGATACTTTCATTTTTAAAAGCAAGAAAGATACAAGTAAGTACAATAAGATATAGCATCAATTTTTTCCCATAAAGGAAAAATTTAAATTTTATCAATGTTTGTATTAGAGGAATTATAGCATTGTTTCAATGTCAGAAACACAGCTGAGTATACACTTATCTGTAGCAAACTTTGTCCTTTCTTATTTAAATATATTTTAAGAGTAATATATAATTAATTTCTTCATATTAGAAAATGCCCCAGTATAATAAAGCTTCAGACATTTTTAGAACATCTATTTCTATGTTTTGAGAGAAGTTTTCTGGTCAAAAATTTGTTGCCTTTTAAAATTCTTCAAATACAGAAAGTGCAGATGATAACCCAACCCAAGTCATAGCTGCAGGAGGCCTTATTCTCAGATAAGAGAAGTAACTTGTTAGTGGTGAGATGAAAGTGTTAGTTGCTCAGTCTTATTCTTTGCAACCCCATGGACTGTAAACCGCCAGGCCCCTCTGTCCACGGGATTCTCCAGGCAAGAATCTGGAGTGGATAGCCTATTCATTTGCCAGGGGATCTTCTGACCCAGAAATCGAACCCCAGTCTCTTGCATGGCAGGCGAATTCTTTACCATCTGAGCCACCAGGATGCTAGGTCCCCTCCCCTACTACAAGTCCTTATAATACCTTCCTCTCTCACACAGTGATGCCTAAAATCCTGTGCCTCAGACAGCTGGTAGTCACATATCAATTGTAATGGTGCCAGGCACTCTGCTAAAAGCTTTACCTATGCAATTCATTGAGTGCTTTCAACAGATGGATACTATTTTGCACCTGAGGAAACTGAAGACCAAAGAGATTCAGCCATTTGCCTAAAATCACACAGTTAGTAGTGGCAGAGTTGACTGTTCAAGTCTAGGAAGTTTGCGTCAGAGTTGTTCTTGGGCAGCAGGTGTCACTGCCTCACACAAGAATTTTATTCCTTTTGTTTTTGGAGCTCTCACCCATTAATGTGTAAATGCTTTTCAAAGAGACTGCCCTGGGGTCAGTCATTTATAACTGAGAAGGAAGACAATGAGAGCCTGTTTGAGGCGGTGGAAAAGAGCAGGGCAACAAATACAGGCCACCGTGGGGAGGAAGGAGATGTGACTGGAGAAGAATTCTGCCCACGCTCCCAGCCCAGAGACTGGAGATCTGTGATTTGTTGTCTCCGCTTGCATGCTGTTCCTATTTTTTCCTTTGACTGATGACAGATTCTCTCAGTAATGAGTCACATCCCTCTGAGTGGGATATATGGAAGCTTTTTGCAAGCTAACCCCAGGGCAGACTTATGAAAAGTATTTATACCTTCATGGGTAAGAGTTCTGAAAACAAAAGGAATGAAACAATTTAAACAGGTTAGAAAATATTTAATGATAGATTTTGGGCAAGCAAACAGGGTGTGACAGTAGGAAAAGAGGAAGAAGGTTCTAGATCAGCATTTCTTCAATCTTCTCCTTCAGTTTTAAGTGATCTGCAGCTTTAAACCCATTGTATTCATGCTTGAGTGCTTTGGGTTCTCATTTTGAAACACTCCCATCATTATTAAACCAACCACTATTATGGTTATTAAAAATACACACTGGTGGAATATTCTAGCATATATATAGTCCATATTTATTATTCACTTTCTTCTGTTGCTTTTCATCTGTAAACAAATGCACAATGTATGAATCTGCAAACCAAATTCAACAATGTTTTCTAATTTTTTTCGGTATTTGTGAAAGATGCTGTCATAGGCTCTGTATACATAAAACAATTTATAAAATAAAAAGCACTTACCATTTCCACACTTAAGAATCTAGTATACATTCTTAACAGTTGAAATACAGGGCGAGTTTGACAGACAAAAGGAGGCAGCTGCTTATAAAGCAAGCTGACCGCTGTGAGGCCTCTGCACTGTAACAGTTTCTTAGTAAACAGTGCCACCGTGTGGGGTTTCACTCTAAAATAAATTTCAGGATTCATTATATTCCGTTCAGTTCAGTTGCTCAGTCGTGTCCAACTCTTTGCGACCCTATGGATTGTAGCATGCCAGGCTTCCCTATCCATCACCAACTCCCAGAGCTTACTCAAACTCATGTCCATGGAGTTGGTGATACCATCCAACCATCTCATCCTCTGCCATCCCCTTCTCCTCCCGCCTTCAATCTTTCCCAGCATCAGGGTCTTTTCCAACGAGTCAGTTCTTCTCATTAGGTGGCCAAATATTGGAGTTTCAGCTTCAGCATCAGTCCTTCCAATGAATAATCAGGACTTATTTGCTTTAGGATGGACTGGTTGGATCTCTTTGCTGTCCAAGGGACTCTCATTTTATTATATTATACATTTCATTATATTATATAATTTAATATTATTTTAATAATATAGGTAACAAAAATATTTTTATAACAGCATTATTAAAAAACATTATGGCTAATATTTACTAGTGTTCATAAATATTCATCATAAAGGTTTTATATAAATAAATACTTTTGTTCACTAAATATTTTTATGTATCAAATATTTTTCAACAGTCTTACTTATTTTCATGTAAAAGAATCACACTCTAAACCCTATCACTCTCTAAACACTTACCACTATCTAAACACTTATCACTGAAAAGCAAATTGAAAACCATAGTCAAAAGCATAAGCTAATTTTCTTAAGTACTGAGTTCAACTTGGCTTGTAAAGACTATGAAAATGCTTTTATTTTTATTAATTTTTTAAATTGCAAACACATCCCACACTAATATAGTTCAAAATACAAAACTCCAAAAGTAAGGTGTGATTGCCTCATTATGAAAATGCTTTTAAGGAGGAGGAGCCAAGATGGCGGAGGAGTAGGACGGGGAGAACACTTTCTCCCCCACAAATTCATCAAAAGAGCATTTAAACGTCGAGTAAATTCCACAAAACAACTTCTGAATGCCGGCAGAGGACATCAGGCACCCAGAAAAGCAACCCAACTCTTCGAAAGGAGGTAGGAAAAAATATTAAAAACAAAAAAAAGAGACAAAAGAGGGAGGGACGGAGTTCCGTCCCGGGAAGGGAATCTTAAAAAGAGAGAAGTTTCCAAACATCAGGAAACCTTCTCACTGCCGAATCTGTGCCGAGCTTTGGAAGCACAGAGGGCAACATAACAGGGAGAAAAAATAAACAAACAATTTAAAACTCGCAGATTGCGAGCCCTACAGTAACTCCCCCAGCGGAGAAGCAGCGCAGACGCCTGCATCCGCCATTAGCAAGCCGGGGCTGGGCAGGGGGGCACGGTGTGGGCTGCATCGCTGAGAGTAGAATCTGGCCTGAATATCCTGAGCGCTATCTGAGCGAAATAATTTGGGCTAGCAAACCAGACTGTGGGATATCTACCACGCGAAAAGCCAGCCCTAACCTAAGACCGCCAGGCCCGCGCACGGAACAAAGGACTGAACAGAGATAGCCGGCTGCAGATCTTCCCCCACCAGTGACAGGCAGCCAGAGCCAGAAGGGGGCAATCGCAGCCCCAGAGAGACATTATCTATAAAACTGTAAGCAGGCTTCTTTGCTAACTAAAACTTCTTGGGGGTCTGGATGGTCAACATCTGCCTGAGAAGGTGCGCCGGTTTTACACCCAGATAACCGAGTGGCGGGGGGGGGGTAAGTCGCAGCATTGGCGCTCGCCGAACACCTCATCACCTGAGCTGCTCGGACCTGGGAAGAGCACAAAACGCAGGCCCAACTGAGTCTGCGCCTCTGAGGACTACCCGAGTGCCCGAACCTGAGCGGCTTGGACCTGGGAGGTACATGCAGCCCAGGGCCGGCCTCGGATTGTTCCCGGCGGAACAACCTAGAGCC
>NW_011495082.1:1374013-1374333 GCF_000754665.1 Bison bison bison
CCTATAGTTTTTTTTTTATATAATTTCTGTGACTTTTTTTTTTTTCTTTTCTTCTTCTCTGTTTCTTTCTCTTCTTCTTTTATATAACATTGTATATCTGAAAATCCAAACTTTACTCTAGATTTTTAATCTATGCTTTTTGGTATTTGATATCAATTGTGTACCTGTATTTTCTTTATAATTTTTGTGACATTGTTCATATTTGTTTGTTTGTTTTCTCTCTTTATTTTTCTTCTTCTTCTTTTTTTTTTTTTTAACATTGTATTTTTGAAATTCCAAACTCTACTCTAGATTTTTAATTTTTGCTTTCTGGTATTAGT
>NW_011495082.1:1374568-1376312 GCF_000754665.1 Bison bison bison
TTCAGGACCCATTTTTCACTAGGGAGTGAGATTACTGGCTTGACTGCTCTCTCTCCCTTTGGACTCTCCTTTTTCTCCACCAGGTCGCCTGTGTCTCCTCCCTAACCCCTCTCTACTCTACCCAACTCTGTGAATTTCTGTGTGTTCCAGACGGTGGAGAACACTTAGGGAACTGATTACTGGCTGGATCTGTCTCCCTCCTTTTCATTCCCCCCTTTGATCCTTCTGGCCACCTCTGTTACCTTCCTCCTTCTTCTCTTCTCTGTATAACCCCGTGAACATCTCTGAGTGGTCCAGTTGTGGAGTGCACATAAGGAAGTGACTACTGGCTAGCCCACTCTCTCCACTATTGATTCACCTCATCTCATTTGGGTCACCTCTAACTCCCTCCTCCCTCTTCTCTTCTCCATGTAACCCTGTGAACCTCTCTGAGTGACCCTCACTGTAGAGAAACTTTTCATCTTTAATGTAGATGTTTTATAAATGGTGCTGTATAGAAGGAGAAGTTTTGAAACTACTGTAAAAATAAGACCGATAACCGGAAGCAGGAGACTTAAGTCCAAACCCTGACTCCAGGGAACTCCTGACTCCAAGGAACATTAATTGACAGGAGCTCGTCAAATGCCTCCATACCGACACTGAAACCAAGCACCACACAAGGGCCAATAAGTTCCAGGGCGAGACATACCAAGCAAATTCTCCAGCAACAAAGGAACACAGCCCTGAGCTTCAAGATACAGGCTGCCCAAAGTCACCCAAAAACTATAGACATCTCATAACTCATTACTGGACATTTCATTGCACTCCAGAGAGAAGAAATACAGCTCCACCCACCAGAACACCGACACAAGCTTCCCTAACCAGGAAACCTTGACAAGCCACCTGTACAAACCCACACACAGTGAGGAAACGCCACAATAAAGAGAACTCCACAAACTGCCAGAATACAGAAAGGACACCCCAAACTCAGCAGTTTAAACAAGATGAAGAGACAGAGGAATACTCAGCAGATAAAGGAACAGGATAAATGCCCACCAAACCAAACAAAAGAGGAAGAGATAGGGAATCTACCTGATAAAGAATTCCGAATAATGATAGTGAAATTGATCCAAAATCTTGAAACTAAAATGGAATCACAGATAAATAGCCTGAAGACAAGGATTGAGAAGATGCAAGATAGGTTTAACAAGGACCTAGAAGAAATAAAAAAGAGTCAATATATAATGAATAATGCAATAAGTGAAATTAAAAACACTCTGGAGGCAACAAATAGTAGAATAACAGAGGCAGAAGACAGGATTAGTGAATTAGAAGATAGAATGGTAGAAATAAATGAATCAGAGAGGATAAAAGAAAATCGAATTAAAAGAAATGAGGACAATCTCAGAGACCTCCAGGACAATATTAAACGCTACAACATTCGAATCATAGGGGTTCCAGAAGAAGAAGACAAAAAGAAAGACCATGGGAAAATACTTGAGGAGATAATAGTGGAAAACTTCCCTAAAATGGGGAAGGAAATAATCACCCAAGTACAAGAAACCCAGAGAGTCCCTAACAGGATAAACCCAAGGAGAAACACCCCAAGACACATATTAATCAAATTAACAAAGATCAAACACAAAGAACAAATATTAAAAGCAGCAAGGGAAAAACAACAAATAACACACAAGGGAATTCCCATAAGGATAACAGCTGATCTTTCAATAGAAACTCTTCAAGCCAGGAGGGAATGGCAAGACCT
>NW_011495082.1:1376419-1376784 GCF_000754665.1 Bison bison bison
AGGAAACACAAACTTTAAACGATACAATAGACCAGTTAGACCTAATTGATAGCTATAGGACATTTCATCCCAAAACAATGAATTTCACCTTTTTCTCAAGTGCACATGGAACCTTCTCCAGGATAGATCACATCCTGGGCCATAAAGCTAGCCTTGGTAAATTCAAAAAAATAGAAATCATTCCAAGCATTTTTTCTGATCACAATGCAGTAAGATTAGATCTCAATTATAGGAGAAAAACTTAAAAATTCCAACATATGGAGGCTGAACAACACACTGCTGAATAACCAACAAATCACAGAAGAAATCAAAAAAAAAAATCAAAATTTGCATAGAAACGAATGAAAATGAAAACACAACAACCC
>NW_011495082.1:1379911-1380706 GCF_000754665.1 Bison bison bison
GGAGGGTTCGGGATGGGGAACACATGTATACCTGTGGCAGATTCATTTTGATATTTGGCAAAACTAATACAATTATGTAAAGTTTAAAAATAAAAAGAAAAAAAAAAAAGAAAATGCTTTTAAATGTGCTTTAAAATATATTTTTGCTCAACTATTGTATTTTAGAAAAATATGTTCAATGTAATTAGATTTATTTATTTCCTTCTTTATATTTACAGGTTTACTAAGTAGTTTAAACTACAATGAAACTAATAGACTAGAAGGAGACTTACAAGGATATATGATATACAGTGTTTGTTGTCATATTTGGAAAAGAAAAAAAGAAACCTCCAGGAAAGATAAAGCACAATTTACAATTTTTATTTTGAAAACCCTTATTAGCAGACATTTTTATACCCCCCCCCAACCGTGTCATTTTTGGGGGGGGGATGGGGGGTGTTAGTTCTAAAAGGTCTTGCAGGTCTTCATAGAACCGTTCAACTTCAGCTTCTTCAGCATTACTGGTTGGGGCATAGGCTTGGATTACCGTGATATTGAATGGTTTGCCTTGGAAACAAACAGAGATCATTCTGTCATTTTTGAGATTGCATGCAAGTACTGCATTTTGAATTCTTCTGTTGACCATGACGGCTACTCCATTTCTTCTAAGGGATTCTTGCCCACAGTAGTAGATATAATGGTCATCTGAGTTAAATTCACCCATTCCAGTCCATTTTAGTTCGCTGATTCCTAGAATGTCGACATTCACTCTTGCCATCTCCTGCTTGACCACTTCCAATTTGCCTTGATTCATGG
>NW_011495082.1:1380806-1381846 GCF_000754665.1 Bison bison bison
TCGGCCCTTGCTTCTATCACCAGTCACATCCACAACTGGGTGTTGTTTTTGCTTTGGCTCCATCCCTTCATTCTTTCTGGAGTTATTTCTCCACTGATCTCCAGTAGCATATTGGGCACTTACTGACCTGGGGAGTTCCTCTTTCAGTATCCTATCATTTTGCCTTTTCTAGAAAAATTCTAGTAAAAGACATAACTAGTTAAGAAAAACAGAAAGCATATCAGTAATTTCACAGGGCTGTTGCTGTTGTTTAGTTGCTAATTCATGCCCAGTTTTTTTTGAGTCCCCATGGATTGGGCCTTCCAGATTCCTTCTGACCATGGGATTTCCAAGGCAAGAATACTGGAGTGGGTTGCCATTTCCTTCTCCAGGGGATCTTCCCAACCCAGGGACTGAATTCATGTCTCCTGCATCAGCAGGTGGGTGCTTTACTACTGGACCCACCAGGGAAGCCCAGTTTCACAGGGTTAGGGATAGGATAAGACCAACGACTACAAGCAGTGAAGAGGGAATTTTTTTGAACACTGGGAACTCTCTATATATTGAATGTATGATACTTTTTATTGTATATAATTAATACTGTATATATAGATATAACATATGTATATAACATTTGTAATATGTATATTTATACATATATATTAATATATACATATGAATACACACAAATGTATAATATATGCATACATATATATGTATATGTAGACATACACAAACAAATGCATACACACACACACATATAAATATATATATATACCAAATCTTCTGTCAGCTCTATTTGAGCAAATACATGTATTTTAGGGTCTTTTGGATCTCTCTTAAAAAATAAATCTACTTATGATATAGACTAATCTATAAAAAAATAATAAATATAATTTAAAAATAAAAATAATAATAATCTTAAAAATAAATCTACTTATGATATAGACCTAGATAGCATATTCAAAAGCAGAGACATTACTTTGCCAACAAAGGTTCGTCTAGTCAAGTCTATGGTTTTTCCTGGGGTCATGTATGGATGTGAGAGTTGGACTGTGAAG
>NW_011495082.1:1381946-1387772 GCF_000754665.1 Bison bison bison
AGGGATGAGATGGCTGGATGGCGTCACTGACTCGATGGACGTGAGTCTGAGTGAACTCCGGGAGTTGGGGCCTGGCGTGCTGCAATTCATGGGGTCACAAAGAGTCGGACACGACCGAGCGACTGATCTGATCTGATGATATAGACTGCTTCAAGCATAACTAATAATATATCTTCTGGCAAGGCAGATGTACAGCCACTTGATGAACAAATACTAATGATGAATACTTTATGTGCAAGATTCTCTGATAGGTAATTTGGAATTCTAAAAAATTTTTATGGTCTTTTCTCTTAAGCAGTCTTCCAACTCAGTTAAAAAGACCAGAATAACAAGAAATAACACCAAAGATACATTTTGCATACAAAACACATGTGACGTACATATGACAGTATAGTTGTAGAAATTAAAAAGAGGATAGAGAGCACCTGATCACTTGTTGTCAGCGTAGGGGCAATGTTTCCTGGTTGTTCACTGGGTGAATTAATTGTTACACAAATGAACTTCTAATCAAAGAGTTCATACCTTTATGTAATTCTCTTCTAACCCCCTGGCAATTATATCAAGGGAAAAGTCTAAATTTGGTGCTATCACATCCTTAATGCCTCCCTAACATTTACTAACCTCTCTCTTACAACCAGAAAGCAGAAACAGGAACAGTGCCTTTGGCAAAAAAAGAGAATATAGCAAAAAAATAAAATTATTTCGTTTTCCTGTTACTCCTCTTATATTTATCTTTTATTTATGGTCAGTGATTATTTTCCATTTGAATTTGTGTCATCTGTGTAAAACTAATATTTTCTATTTCCCCTTTCTTTTTATTATTCTGAAAACCTATGAGGACACAAACCAAAGCAGAATTATGTAAATACAACAAACCAAAACAAAACAAAAAAAACTGCTTCAGCAACTTTTTAAAAATGACAGACATTATTTGCAAGATTTAAAATTTAAAATGCAGCATTCTCTAAGCTTCTGGATACTATTTTTATAAAAAATGAAGCAAAGTAGAATATACTTGTTCACACATAACAGACAGTCTTTTCAACAAAGCAAATTTTGCAACTTCTGCTTTAAAAATACTGACTGTACTGATTTGTGTCTGACTCATTGCTGATACTTTGAATTTAGGAAGTTGCATTCCTTTTGAAATACTAGCAAAAGGTCAACCTTAATCCTTGGGGGATTCTGTTGTCAGGGCTAAATGTCCTAAGATTCGGGTTGAAAATATGAAATATTAAGTTTATCTAACATGTAAGAAAAAGATATGAATGCAACAAAGTAATATTAAAAAGCCACAATACTAACACTTTTGCTACCTATTAGGTTACTTTTTTAAAAGTTTTAAGTTTTAATATAATAGAAGCTTGTTATAATTGTGATATTTATCTCACATTTTTTTTCTGAAAAACTAGATTTTTAAACCTAGTGTATTGTCATATACTTCAGTTCAGTCAGTTCAGTTCAGTTGCTCAGTCGCATCTGACTCTTTGCAACCCCATGGATTGCAGCATGCCAGGCTTCCCTGTCTATCACCAACTCCCAGAGCTTACTCAAACACATGTCCATTGAGTCGGTGATGCCATTCAATCATCTCATCCTCTGTTGTCCCCTTCTCCTCCTGCTTTCAATCTTTTCTAGCATCAGGGTCTTTTCCAAGGAGTCAGTTCTTCTCATTAGGTGGCCAAAATACTGGAGTTTCAGCTTCAACATCAGTCCTTCCAATGAACACCCAGGACTGATCTCCTTTAGGATGGACTGGTTGGATCTCCTTGCAGTCCAAGGGACTCTCAAGAGTCTTCTCCAACACCACAGTTCAAAAGCATCAATTCTTTGGCACTCAGCTTTCTTTATAGTCTAACTCTCATAACCATACATAACTACTGGAAAAACCATAGCCTTGACTAGATGGACCTTTGTCAGCAAAGTCACATGTCTGTTTTTTAATATGCTATCTAGGTTGTTCATAATTTTCATTCCAAGGAGCAAATGTCTTTTAATTTCATGGCTGCAGTGATTTTGGAGCCCCCCCCAAAAGAAAGTATGTCACTGTTTCCATTGTTTCCCCATCTATTTGCCATGAAGTAATGGGACCGGATGCCATGATCTTCGTTTTCTGAATGTTGACCTTTAAGCCAGTTTTTCACTCTCTTCTTTCACTTTCATGAAGAGGCTCTTTAGTTCTTCTTTGCTTTCTGCCATAAGGGTCGTGTCATCTGCATATCTGAGGTTATTGATATTTCTCCTGGCAATCTTGATTCCAGCTTGTGCTTCACCCAGCACAGCGTTTCTCATGATGTACTCTGCATATAAGTTAAATAAGCAGGGTGACAATATACAGCCTTGACGTATTCCTTTCCTGAATTTTGATACCTAATCAATATCTTTGGTAAGGAAATAAATTATTTTTCAAAAAATTGATGAAAATTTTTAGGGAACTCAGCTTTAATCCAAAGTTAGCTTTATGTTTGTTCCCAGATTTATCTTCATAACATCCCTTAAGCTAATCATCCATTTAATGTTGATTAATATCATGATCTTTGATATGTATGCTCAAGCAGAAATTTTGGGAAATTTTCTCTTCTAAATAGTTCAACCTTTAGTTACTATATAAAACTTAGAAAACAATTTCTGGTTTAGTAATAGAAGTTTTAATTTTAATTAAAATTCTTTTAATTCCTTGAAATAATCTTTCCCCTTCTGATCTATTCTTATCATGAGTTTAGGGGGTTGGGGAAGATTTCTACCTCTGCTCCGCTTAATGCAGTCTTACTAACTTTTCTAGTTTTTTCTAATGTTTCATTCGATCACTGTCTAAGAGAGATGCTCCTCTTTGTCCCATTTACTCTTTACAGTGACATTTTCCTATAGAATTTTGTTCATTGATTTATCTGCATCAATTGACATAGAGATTTTGATTTATACATTTCAAGAAAAAAAATAAAGCTCCTCTCCTCTGAACTACAAGCATTTTAGTGCACAAGCCAAAAAAAAAAAAAAGCTCATTTTAGAACCATCATTATGTTGCCATGTGTAATATTGTGCTTAAAATTAATCAATGGATAAGATTATTGACTACATAAGAGAAAATAATGCTACATATAGTGGCAAAGCCATTTCTAATGATTAAGACTTAATAGTATTCATTAGGACAGCTTTTCCTATAGGATTTAAGTAACAACAATTACCCTGGGTTTCTCTGGCGGCTCAGCAGTAAAGAAGCCCCTTGCAATGCAGAAGGCTAAGGTTTGATCTCTGGGTTGGGAAGATCCCCTGGAGAAGGAAATAGCAACCCACTCCAGTATTCTTGCCTGAGAAATCCCATATATAGAGGAGCCTGGCAGGCTACAGTCCATGAGGTCGCAAGAGAGTTGCACAACTTAGTGACTAAATGACAAAGAACAACTGAATTAATTTATCATATAAGAACTAAACTTATGTTTAGTTTGTGACAGAAGAAGCGGCTGATATGACATGTAGTGCCTGAAGATAAGGTTAATAACAAGAACAAACGTTGCAAAATCAAAATTCTATGCAATAATTAATATGATTTCAGTATGTATATTCACTCTCTTCGGGTAATTTTCTTATAGGAAAAAATTCTCTTTAGGTTAAAAAACTATTTGAAATCAGCTTTTGTTTATTTGTAATGAGATTAATTTTCCTTGTTTTTTTTAAAGCCTTCTTTCTTGGTTTAACTAAGCTTTCTGTTCCTCCTTTCTCCCACATAGATAGGTCTCAACTAAAAGAGTATGCATTTAATTAAGCATGTGACCATTTAAGAAGCCTTTCTTTGGAGAGGTAAAGGGCTTGATCACCACATTTTAGGGAGACAAAATTGCTATTTTAAATTGAAATAAAATTACTTATTGTATATTTAAACAGATAAAATATTAGTTTTGTTGTTCAAACTTCTTACCACATTTTTTCACATTCTTTAGGAAGTTCTGTCATGTCTGTGGATAAATATTGTTAGTGTATATTCAGGTGTGATACAGTAGTCTTCACTAGGTGAGAAACAACTCACAGAAATTAAGGAACCATTTTTCAGTTTCTAGTTGAGAACAAATTCAGAGGCAATCTCTTTAAATAGTCAAATGACACGTTCGGTTCAGTTCAATTCCATTCAGTTGCTCAGTCGTGTCCGACTCTGTGAGACCCTATGAGTTGCAGCACGCCAGGCCTCCCTGTCCGTCACCAACTCCCAGAGTTTACTTAAACTCATGTCCATCAGGTCAATGATGCCATCCAGACAGTAGGTGTTGTGAGAGGGCATCAGAGGGCAGACACACTGAAACCATAATTACAGAAAACTAGCCAATCTGATCACACGGACCTCAGCCTTGTCTAACTCAATGAAACTAAGCCATGCCATGTAGGGCCACCCAAGATGGACGGGTCATGGTGGAGAGATCTGACAGAATGTGGTCCGCTGGAGAAGGGAATGGCAAACCACTTCAGTATTCTTGCCTTGAGAACCCCATGAACAGTATGAAAAGGCAAAAAGATAGGACACTGAAAGATGAACCCCCCGGGTCAGTAGGTGCCCAATATTCTACTGGAGATCAGTGGAGAAATAACTCCAGAAAGAATGAAGAGATAGAGCCAAAGAAAAACAACATCCAGTTGTGGATGTGACTGGTGATGTAAGTAAAGTCCAATGCTGTGAAGAGCACTATTTCATAGGAACCTAGAATGTTAGGTCCATGAATCAAGGCAAATTGGAAGTGGTCAAATAGGAGACGGCAAGAGTGAACATCGACATTTTAGGACTCAGTGAACTAAAATGGACTGGAATGGGTGAATTTAACTCAGATGACCATTATATCTGCTACTGTAGGCAAGAATCCCTTGGAAGAAATGTAGTAGCGAGGTCAACAAGAGTCCGAAATGCAATACTTGGATGCAATCTCAAAAATGACAGAATGATCTCTGTTCGTTTCCAAGGCAAACCATTCAGATTCATAGTAATCCAAGTTTATGCCCCAAACAGTAATGCTGAAGCTGAAATTGAATGGTTCTATGAAGACCTACAAGACCTTCTAGAACTAACACCCAAAAAAAAAACATGTCCTTTTCATCATACGGGACCGGAACGCAAAAGTCTGAAGTCAAGAAATACCTGGAGTAACAGGCAAATTTGGCCTTGGAGTACAGAATGAAGCAGGGCAAAGGCTAATAGAGTTTTTCCAGGAGAACACACTGATCATAGCAGATACCCTCTTCCAACAACACAAAAGAAGACTCTACATATGGACATCTCCAGATGATAAATACTGAAATCATATTGATTATATTCTTTGCAGTCAAAGATGGAGAAGCTGTATAAAATCAGCAAAAATAAGACTGGGATCTGGCTGTGGCTCAGATCATGAACTCTTTATTGCCAAATGCAGACTTAAATTGAAGAAAGTAGGGAAAACCACTAGACCAGGTATGACCTAAATCAAAACCCTCACAATTATACAGTCGAAGTGACAAATAGATTCAAGGGATTAGATCTGATAGAGTGCCTGAAGAACTATGGACCAAGGTTTGTGACATTGTACAGGAGGCAGTGATCAAGACCATACCCAAGAAAAAGAAATGCAAAAAGGCAAAATGGTTGCCTGAGGAGGCCTTACAAATAGCTGTGAAAAGAAGAGAAGTGAGAGGCAAAGGAGAAAAGGAAGGATATACCCATTTGAATGCAGAGTTCCTAAGAACAGCAAGAAGAGATAAGAAAGCCTTCCTCAGTAATCAATGCAAAGAAATAGAGGAAAACAATAGAATGGGAAAGACTAGAGATCTCTTTAAGAAAATTAGAGATACCAAGGAAATATTTCATGC
>NW_011495082.1:1387872-1398819 GCF_000754665.1 Bison bison bison
ACAATAAAGGACAGAAATGGTATGGACCTAACAGAAGCAGAAGATATTAAGAAGAGGTGGCAAGAATACACAGAAGAATTATACAAAAAAAGATCTTAATGACCCAGATAACCATGATGGTATGATCACTCACCTAGAGCCAGACATTCTGGAATGCAAAATGGGCCTTAGGAAGCATCACCACAAACAAAGCTAGTGGAGGTGATGGAATTCCAATTGAGCTATTTCAAATCCTAATATTTGATGCTGTGGAAGTGTTGCATTCAATATGGCAGCAAATTTGCAAAACTCAGCAGTGGCCAGTGGCCACAGGACTGAAAAAGGTCAGTTTTCATTCCAATCCCAACGATAGGTAATGCCAAAGAATGCTCAGACTATCTTACAATTGCACTCATCTCACACACTAGCAAAGTAATGCTCAAAATTCTCCAAGCCAGGCTTCAACAGTACATGAACCATGAACTTGCAAATGTGCAAGCTGGATTTAGAAAAGGCAGAGCAACCAGAGATCAAATTGCCAACATCCATTGGATCCTCAAAAAAGCAAGAGAGTTCCAGGAAAAACATCTACTTTTGCTTTATTGCCTATGCCAAAGCCTTTGACTGTATGGAGCACAACAAACTGTGGAATATTCTTCAAGATATGGGAATACCAGACCACCTGCTCCTGCCTCCTGTGAAATCTATATGCAGGTCAGGAAGCAACAGTTGGAACTGGACACGGAACAACAGACTGATTCCAAATCGGGAAAGGAGTACATCAAGGCTGTATATTGTCACCCTGCTTAATTAACTTATATGCAGAGTACATCATGTGAAATGCCATGATGGATGAAGACAAGCTGGAATCAAGATTGCCAAGAGAAATATCAGTAACCTCAGATATGCAGATGACACCACCCTTATGGCAGAAATTGAAGAAGAACTAAAGAGCCTCTTGAGGAAAGTGAAAGAGGAGAATGAAAAAGTTGGCTTAGAACTCAACATTCAAAAAACTAAGATCATGACATCTGGTCCCATAACTTCATGGTGAATAGATGGGGAAACAATGGAGACAGTGACAGAGTTTATTTGGGGAGGCTCCAAAATCACTGCCCATCGTGACTGCAGCCGTGAAATTAAAAGACGCCTGCTCCTTGGAAGAAAAGCTATGACCAACCTAGACAGCATATTAAAAAGCAGAGACATGACTTTACCGACAAGGGCCCATCTAGTCAAAGCTTTGGTTTTTCCAGTAGTCATGTATGGATGTGAGAGTTGGACTAGAAAGAAAGCTGAGCACCGAAGAATTGATGCTTTTGAACTGTGGTGTTGGTTGAACCGAACTTGAAAACTCTCAAAACTTTGCCCATATTTTAAAAGCATTGTTTTTCTTCTTACTGTTGAGTTATAAGTTTTGTATATATCTTCACATAAGTCTTTTGAAAACAGGTATATATTTTGTGAATATTCTCTTCCATTTTCTTAAAGGTGTCTTTGTAAGAGCAAAAATTTTAATGATATCCAATTTATTGATTCTTTTCTCTTACAGGTCATGTTTTTTATATGCTATCTAAAAATCTTTTTTTACATAAGATCAAAATCATTTTCTCCTGTGTTTTCTTCTAAAAGATTTGTAGCTTTAACTTTTACATTTAGGTGTATTAATCCATTTTAACTTAACTTGTATGTGTGGTAAGAAGTAAGGATTAAATTCAAATGCCAGAATCATTTGTTGAAAGACTACCTTGTCCTCATGGAATTACTTTGCCATCTTTGCCAAAAATCAAATAAATACATATGTAGAGTTTATATTTCTATACGTTGTCCTATATAACTATATTTTGCCATTATCATATTATTTTAATTACTGTAGTTTCAATGTAACACTCAAAATCAAGTACCCTAAGTCTCCCAAATCTGTCGATCTTTTTTCAAAAGTTCTTGTGTCACCATATACATTTTTTAATAATCATGTCAATTTCTACCAAAAACCCAGTGAACTTTTGACTGAGTTTATTTTAAATCAATTGATCAATTTGGAGAAAATTATAATCTCAACAATATTGAGTTTTTGAATCCATGATTAAGATGTATCTCTCTCTAATTTTAATTAGTCTTACTTTCTCTCATCAATATTCTACACTTTTCAATGTACATGTCTCAAATACATTTTATCCCATTTATCCCTCTGTATTTCATGATTTTAGATGCTATTTTAAATGCTACAGTAAATCTCATTTTATTTTTCAATTGTTCATTGCTATTATATGTAAATACAATTAGTCTTTTTATATCGATTTTGTCCTGCAACCCTGCTAAACTCACCCCATTATGTCTGGAAGATTCTTGTAGATTCCTTAGGATTTTCAATATCCTAAGGATTTTGAAAACTAAATATTTTTTAGGACCAGGAACATGGTGTCTAAGAATAAAGACAATTTTACTTTTCCATTCCAATCTGTGTGTCTCATCTTTTTCTCTTTCTTTCTTCCTTTATTTTTCTTCTTTTTGACTTTATCACACAGGCTTATTTGGAACCTCAATACAATGCTAAGTAGAAGTGGTGAGAGTAGTTATCCTTGTTTTTTTCCTGATGTAATGGGGAAAGTATCCTGTCTTCTATTTATTAGTTGTATGATGGATGGATGGATAGATAGATGGATAGCTATCTTTCATACTGTAAAAGTTTTCTTCTACTATGTGTCTGGTTTTTACAGAGTTTTTTTGTTTTTTGTTTTATTCATGAATGGGTGTTGAAGTCTGACAAATTCTTTTCCCAAAGTTATTGAAATTAGAGGTTTTCTCTTTTGTTCAGTTACATTTGTTTTTGAATGTTAATCAACTCTGCATTTCTAGGATATATTTCTCTTTGCCATGATGTATTTTCCATTTTTCAGTTGTACAAATTGCTGCATTCAATTTGACAATGTTTATTATAAATTTTGAATATATGTTCATAGTCATCTTTAGTTTTCTTTTCCTGTGATATTTTGTCTGGTTTTTGCTCTCAAAGTAAGATTGAACTTGTAAAAATGAGTTTTGAAGTAGTCCCTATTCCTTTATTATCAGAAAAAGTTTGCATAGGATTGGTATTATTTCTTCCTAAAAGTTTCGTAGAATTCATCCATGATGCTATTTCAGCCTGCTTAGAATATTTAGTTTCTTTAATTAAATAAAGCTATTTAGAGGTTCAATTTCTTCTTGAATAGGTTTTGGTCAGTTATGTTCTTCAGGGAAATTGCCCCTATAGTCTACACTGTAAATTTATTGACATATAGTTATTTTTAACATTACCTTGTTATCCTTTTAAGATCTGTAGAGTTTCTAGCAGTGTTTCAACTTTTACTACTGATATTGTCAATATAGTTCCTTTTGGAATTTTCTTGAGTAATGTAGGTAGAGATGTCAAATTCATTGATTATTTGGGGGAAAAAAACAGGTTTGAGGTTCATTGATTTTTCTCTATTTTTTTCTGATTTTAATTTCTTAGATTTTTTTAAATTTTATTTTTATTATTTACTTTCTTTTTCCTTGGATTTAATTTGTCATTTTGTGATTTCTACAGTCAAATTTGAATCAATAATTTTTAGACAGTTTTTCTTTTTAATACAATCATTTAAAACTATACATTTCCCTCAAATCACTATTTTAGCTTTATCTCTATTATATATGTATATATATATATAAAATGTAGTTTAATTATCATTCAATTCAAAACTTTTTCTAATTTCTCTTGTACTATGCTCTTTGTCTCATGGAGTGTTTAGGCCATTTATATTTAATGTAATATTGCACAATGTAATATTAATATGGTTTAAATCTACCATCTTTCTCTTTATTTTCCATTTGTCCCGTCTGATCTTATTCTTTTTTTCTTATCTTTATTTTGGGTTGAGGATATTCTTAGTACTCCATTTTTATTTTCACAATGCCTTATTTTTATGTCTACTGTAATTTTTTAGTATTTTTGCTAATAATGTTATCAAAATACACCTTTAGTTTATGATAGCGTATCTTCAGATAATATCAGACTACTTCATATATAAGAAACTAACAGTAATACACTTCCATTTTCCTTTGTTCTTTATGCGGTTGCCATTCTGCATTTACTTCTACATACATTTTACTTCTACAAGTGTTGCAAAACCCACATGTATTGTCATTGTTATGTTTTGGGAAACTAAATATCTTTTAAAGAATTTAAAGGTAAGAAAATTATATCTTTTCTATTCACCCATCTGTTTTCCTTTCCCAGTGCACACAGATCTCTATGAAGATCTGAGATTCTGTCTCATATAATTTTTCTTCTGCCTGAAGAACTTACTAGGACATTTCTTATAATGAGCTCTGCTGTCAATTGATTTTCTAAGCTTTGATTTTGTCTAAAAATTCTTCATTTTATCTTCATTATGAAAACTATTTTCACTGGATGTCTTAGTCCATTTGGGCTGCTATGTTAAAAAAAAAAAAAATAGACCAGATGTCTTTTAAACAACATAATTTTATTCCCCACAGTTTGGGGAACTGAAATCCAAGATCAGAGTAACAGCATGATAGAGTTCTGGCGAAAGTCCTCTCCAGGTTGCAGACTGCCAACTTCTCTTTGTATCTGCACAAGGTAGAAGTGAGGCTCTCTCTAGGGCATCTTTTCAGTTCAGTTCAGTCACTCAGTCACGTCTGACTCTTTGTGACCCCATGAACCACAGCATGCCAGGCCTCCCTGTCCATCACCAACTCCCAGAGTCTACCCAAACCCATGTCCGTTGAGTCGGCAATGCCATCCAACCATCTCATCCTCTGTCATCCCCTTCTCCTCCTGCCCTCAATCTTTTCCAGCATCAGGGTCTTTTCAAATGAGTCAGCTCTCTGAATCAGGTGGCCAAAGTTTTGGAGTTTCAGCTTCAACATCAGTCCCTCCAATGAACACCCAGGGCTGATCTCCTTCAGAATGGACTGGCTGGATCTCCTTGCAGTCCAAGGGACTCTCAAAAGTTTTCTCCAACACCACAATTCAAAAGCATCAATTCTTCGGCACTCAGCTTTCTTTATAGTCCGACTCTCACATCCATACATGACCACTGGAAAAACCATAGCCTTGACTAGACAAACCTTTGTTGACAAAGTAATGTCTCTGCTTTTTAATATGCTGTCTAGGTTTGTCATAACTTTTCTTCCAAGGAGTAAGTGTCTTTTAATTTCATGGCTGCAATCACCATCTGCAGTGATTTTGGACCCCCAAAAAACAAAGTCTGCCACTGTTTCCACTGTTTTCCCATCTATTTGCCATGAAGTGATGGGACCAGATGCCACGATCTTAGTTTTCTGAATGTTGAGCTTTAAGCCAACTTTTTCACTCTCCTCTTTTACTTTCATCAAGAGGCTCTTTAGTTCTTCTTCACTTTCTGCCATAAGGGTGGTGTCATCTGCATTTCTGAGGTTATCGATATTTCTCCTGGTAATCTTGATTCCAGCTTGTGCTTCCTTCAGCCCAGCATTTCTCATGATGTACTCTGCATATTAGTTAAATAAGTAGGGTGACAATATACAGCCTTGATGTACTCCTTTTCCTATTTGGAACCAGTCTGTTGTTCCATGTCCAGTTCTAACTGTTGCTTCCTGACCTGCATACAGGTTTCTCAAGAGGCAGGTCAGGTGGTCTGGTATTCCCATCTCTTTCAGAATTTTCCACAGTTTATTGTGATCCGCAGAGTCAAAGGCTTTGGCATAGTCAATAAAGCAGAAATAGATGTTTTTCTGAACCTCTCTTGCTTTTTCAATGATCCAGCGGATGATGGCAATTTGATCTCTGGTTCCTCTGCCTTTCCTAAAACCAGCTCGAACATCTGGAAGTTCACAGTTCACATATTGCTGAATCCTGGCTAACTAAGCCATGCCATGTGGGGCCACCCAAGACGGACGGGTCTTGGTGGAGAGGTGTGACAGAATGTGGTCCACTGGAGAAGGGAATGGCAAACCACTCAGTATTCTTGCCTTGAGGACCCCAAGAACAGTATGAACAGTATGAAAAGGGCATCTTTTACAAGAACACTAATACTATTCATGACATCTCTGCCTCTCTGGATGTGTTGAAAACACATCCCTTTCATATGTTGAAAACAATATGAATTGAAGGGACACTAACTTTTAATCACAATTTGTATCACAGTATTGCATATAGGCCTGGCTGCGATTCATGGGGTCGCAAAGAGTCGGACACGACTGAGCGACTGATCTGATCTGATTGCATATAAAATTCTGTACTGTATTTTTTAGCACTTATATGTCATTCCAGCTTGATTAACTTCTAATGAGAATCATGTAATCATCCTTTCCTTAATTCCTCGGTGCATAATGTGACTCTAGTTTTTCTTCCAGTTTTCTTTAATACTATTTCACTAGGTTACTACAATTTATAGTGTGCCTTGGTATGTTTTTCTTTGTGTTTATCATGCTTCAGTTTGTTTGAGTTTCTTAGATCTGCGGGTGTCTGTTGCTGTTTCATTGCTAAGTCAGGTCTGATGTTTTGCCGTGCCATGGACTGCAGCACACCAGGCTTCCCTGTCCTTCACAGTTTCCTGGAGTTTGCTCAAACTCATGTCCATTGAGTTGGTGATGCTATCCAACCATCTCATCCTATGCTACCCTCTTCTCCTCCTGCCCTCAATCTTTTCCAGCACTGGAGTCTTTTCCACAGAGCTGGCTCTTCAAATCAGGTGACCAAAGTATTAGAGCTTCAATTTCAGCATCAGTCTTTCCAGTAAATATTCAGGGTGGATATCCTATATGATTGACTGGTTTGACCTTCTTGCTATCCAAGGGACTGTCAAGAGTCTTCTCCAACACTGCAATTCAAAAGCATCAATTCTTTGGCACTCAACCTTCTTTATGGTCCAGCTCTCACATCATACATGACTACTGTAATAACCATAACTTTGACTATACGGACTTGTGTCGGCAAAGTGATGTCTCTGCTTTTTAATATGCTGTCTAGGGTTATCATAGCTTTTCTTCCAATAAACTAGTATCTTTTCATTTCATGGCTGCAGTCACCATCCACAGTGATTTTGGAGCCCAGAAAATTAAAATCTCTCACTGTTCCTCTTTTTCCCCTTCTATTTATCATGAAGTGATGGGACCAGATGACATGATCTTTGTTTTTAAAAAGTTGAGTTTTAAGCCAGATTTTTCACTCTCCTCTTTCACCTTCATCAAAGAGGCTCTTTAGTTCCTCTTTGCTTTCTGCCATTAGAGTGGTATCATCTATATATCTGAAGTTGTTGATATTTTTCCCAGCAATCTTGATTCCAGCTTGTGATTCATCCAGCCTGTCATTTCACATTATGTACTCTGCATGTAAGTTAAATAAGCAGGGTGACAATACACAGCCTTGACATAGTCTTTTCTCAATTTTGAACCAATCTGTTGTTCCCCGTCTAGCGTTCACCAATTTTGGAAGTATTTAGCTACTATTTACATTTTTTTCTGTTCCCCTTTCTTTTTAGGACTTGAATTGTGTATGTGTCAATGGCTCTGTGTTAGGCTGCTTTTGGTCACTGAGACTGTTAATTTTTATTTTCAGTCTTTCTTTTCTGTGTTTCATTTAGAATATTTATATTACTATTACTTCAAAATCTTTATTCTTTTCTTCTACTGTGTCCAATTTGTAGGCCATTCTATCTTATAAAAGTTTTCTGTTTAAAACTTCCACTTTCTTCACTTTTAATAATTTCCTTTTTTCTCATGTTACTCATGTTTTTCTTTAGATCATTAAATACATTTAATACCTACAGCACATATGTATGTGTGTGTATAAAATTATTTTAAAGTCATGTGTGTAAATTCCGTAATTATTGCTATTCCTGTGTCTGCTTTAATTGATCAAAGTTTCTCCTAGTTAAGGATCACATTTGCCTACTTTTATTAAATGTTTAGTAATTATTCTTTGGATGTCAGACATTATTGATTTTATGTTGTTGAGTGCTGGATTTCACTATATGAAATTTTAAAGAATGTTTAGTTAGGCTTTGTTTTTGTAGGTAGTTAGATTACTTCAGATCAGCATGATATTTTTCAAGGTTGTTTTAAATGTTTTTAGAGCAGGTCTAGAATTACCTTTGCTCCTGGTCTAGCTTAGCCCTCTCTACTAACATAACTTCTCGATTTCTTTTGAATGTTCCATGTACTCAATGAGATCTCTACTCTGGCTAGTAGGAACTCAAATCATTCCTTACCCTGTGTAAATTTTGAGAGTTGTTCACCTTATAGTTCTCCATTAATTATTCCTTCCCTGACAGTTTTACTTTACCTCACCTGACAAAGTTCCAAATTTATATGCACAGATATGAGTTTGGCCAAAAACTCTAAGGGGGCTCATTTACAGATTTCTACAGCAATCTCTTCTCTGTGGATCTTACCAGGAGATTCTAGTCACCTTGACTTTCTAATATCTGGACTTGATCCCTTCAACCCATTAACCTGTTAGGACTCTCCATTTTCTGCCTCCAAATAGAAAGCTGAAGGCAACCATGAAATTCATCTCATTTGCTTTCTTCCTATCAGGATTCACGGTGCTGTGCTGTTAACCAATATTTGAAAACAGTTGTTTTCACATATTTTTCCTATTTTCTAGTGTTTGTCAAGAGGGCAAATTCCATAGTGGTTTTCCATTCACAGTGGAAAAGCATATCCATGTTGTAACCTAATTGTCTTGTATGACTTTTATTAAGGAGACATTTGAGAGGGGAGTAATTTTGTTGTCAACTCTGTTGAGGGTTAAAGTATTCACTGGTTTCAGAGCAGATTTCACATTAGTTTCTTGGCTCAGTTTCAGAGCCAAGAAAAATCACAGAGCCACAAAAATCCTAAAGGCTCAAGGTTTTGTGATTGCATTTCCATGCACAGTCCAGGATTAGTGACTATAATCTACATCCCTCCCTTGGATAAGAAGGAAGAGTATTTCCAAGTGGACTGTATATTTATAGCACCTGTTTTTATGCTGCTGAGGTACTGAGGACTAGCCTCCTCTATCCATTATCTACAACCTTGAATCCTGCTGTTTCGTTGCCATTAAAGCCCCAGCTTCTAAAGCATTCACGCTGTGGACCACACAGCTTCAACTCCCTCCTTTCACCGATCATTTCCACTTGCTTTCTAGCACTTGAAAATGTAACTTTCTTCTCCTGAAACTCAGCTATGTAATTTTACATGCCTTTAGCAATTCTATACACTTGTGCTGAAGAAGTGTTTTTTCCAACGTCAGCTAACCCTGCCATTTTGACTCTAAGTGCTCCAAAATTTTTACATGCTGAAACTGCAGGTCAAGAGATTACAGCATCTGAGCAGGATAGAAACTGATAACTAGGAAAGCAGGAAAGTGATGCTTTATAAATCAAGAAATATCTTGTTGTACTTCAAATAATCTTGAATTGAAATTTTTCATTTGCTGCCTCCGAACAGAAGGTAAGTCTAGCTTGAGTGCAGCAGGCATATAACCCATAGAACTTAGTAATTAATAAGTGTTCATAAATTTTTTTTGATGATTGTAAACAGGAGTACACTGAAAAATCCCTTTTTTCAAATAAATACTGGAAGCAAGTAGCAGAAATTTAAAATATAGCTGAGACATTTAATACTATTGCTTTCAAGTGTGTAGAGGATTAGTTATGAGACTTAAAGAAAACTATGGCTTTTTAATGATTGGATTTTAAAAAATTATTGGTATATAGAGTTTTATATTGAAAATTATTTGCTAATATGTTTATTCTATAAAACTATATACCCTCACCCTCCCTGCATCAAGTTTAAGAGAGAGCATTTAATTTAAAAAAAATTCTGAGTAAAACTTTAGTCCATATCCAAATTTTACTTACTATAATTTTAACCACTGTTGAAATTGCCATCTTTTATAATATTTTTTCCTCATTTCTCAAGAGAACATTTATTTTTAAAGGATGTTTACAAAACAAAATTCAACATCCTTGACAAAAATGTGGGATTTAAATAGTATTTCCTTTTAATTTTTGTTAAATATACATAACTCATGTTCAAAGTGTGGACTGTGTCAATCATTTTCTCCTCCAGATTAGCCAGATGCTACTTTAAAATAATCCAACTTTTAAAAACATTTGGGATCATTACTGCTGCATCTGTTTCCACATTCCTGGCCAAATATAGAAATAAATAGATGTTACAAGTGTAGTTAGCCAATATGCATGTGTAAATGTCTAATCCATTTATATCAGTTCAAATATGTCTTCCTTATTTAAATTTAAGCCTAAGTGCCTTGAATCAGTACAATCAAAACAGGAAAAACATAAAACAGCATTATTTACAGACACTGAAACAATGAATAAATGATCAGGACCAATACGTTAAATTTTGATTAACTGATCAATTAAAAACAATTAGTGGCTAAAGGAAAAGAATCTAAAAGAATAATAGATAAATAAGTGGGTACAACTGAATCGCTTTGTTATACACCTGAAACTAACACAACATTGTAAATTGACTATTTCAATAAAAATTAATTAATTAATTTTGAAAAAACAAAGGGTGGCTATACACTTAGCCTCAGTCATAGAGAAAGTGAAAGTCTCTCAGTCATGTCCGACTCTTTGCGACCCCATAGACTATACAGTCCATGGAATTCTCCAGGCCAGAATACTGGAGTGGGTAGCCTTTCCCTTCTTCAGAGGATCTTCCCAACCCAGGGATCAAACCCAGGACTCCCGCATTGCAGGCGGATTCTTTTCCAGCTGAGCCACAAGGGAAGCTAGATGATAATTCATATAAGTAATACAAAATTGCTAATAAAATGAAGTCCGTTGAATTGTAAATTGCTACTGGGTAATTTTGCATTAGGTTTAAATGTATCATCTGCCACATTTGTCCAAATTGAATACATGTCATATGGTCAAATAAAATATGAAGAACCCCTTTAAGTGTGAAAATTACAGGCTCAATATT
>NW_011495082.1:1398919-1401138 GCF_000754665.1 Bison bison bison
TGCTGATCTACTTAGCATTCTACATTATAATTCCTGAAAATCCATTTTTTCAAGTTTATTTTTTCTCTTCTACTAGTAGCATTAATAGACTAGTAGTAAATTAGTGGGTTGATCTTTAAAAATTTTTTTTTTAATTATGAAGCAAAATTAATGAATTTCTTGTATATTCATTTTTCCTGTATAGTCATTCATAAAACATTAAGCCATTTTCAGCATTACTTTTTTAAGCATCAAATTCTGAACATTATTTTTGATAAATAATGATTTTTAGGGAATAAGCATCTTGAGTTTGTGACTTCAGAAAGACTTTTACTAAATTTTAAATATATTCCTCAACAAAGTGGAAATAGGGAAAAAACATTGGAAGACAGCAGTCTTGCAGGAAAAATCATCCTTTAAAACTTCTCTGTCATAAAATTTTCCTGAGACAAAGGCTTATCCCTTTATGGCACTTAGCAATTTTTAGTTTTATATAAATTACATGTAATCAAAATATTAGTTTCAAAATGCACTAATATAATTTGGTTATACTTGCAATAATTTAGAGACAGCCTAATTATCATTGGGAGAGGAGTCTGGTATCCACAATATGATGAAGCTATTCAAAAAGTAAGTCACTGTGTGTGGTGCTTATGGAATTTCAATCCCACGTCTCCTGCACTGCAGACAGATTCTTTACCACTGAGCCACCAGGGATACCCAGACCAGTTCCTAAATGGGGATTATTCCATTTCATATATTTTTTATGAGATTGGCTAAAAAGTGGTACATAAGCAAGTGTATCCACACACCCAGTAGTGTTTGGTCACTCTCTGGGTTTAAGGTGCAGTACCTGTGGGTGAATGAAAGCACTTCATCTTCTACACAGGCCACCAGAACAGATGTTGGAATAAGACATGGATGACTGGGGAAAAAGCAAGTTGGGAGTTAAATTAGGTAAAAGGTGAAAATACTTAGAGCTACATGCATGACCGAAGCTAAGTTGCATGACAGAAGTTAGCTGCTGAAAAACAGAGTAAACCATCCAGCTCATACGAAGCAGTAGGGAGGAAAGCCAGTCCAGCAGCATGCCAGGAGAGACGAATCAGTTGTCACTTTAGAATCCACAGAAGCGAAAATGAGCTCTTTCAGGCAGTTTCTCATCACAAATTCATTTCTGACCAGACTTCCACAAAAAAAGTATACTCATAAAGCAAGCAGTTTTGGTTACACCATCTGTGCCATGTATTAAGGTATTGCTTCTCCACAACAAATTCACCCTTCACTGCCTGTTCTGTGATAACAGATCTGGGTCTTCTATGTACTTTTCCTTTGCCAGCAGATATCACGTTAAGTCTTTTCAGCAGAGAGTGTTAGAGAGACATTGAAGAAGGAAGGACTTCTCTTCCTGGTTCCGGTGGCTTGTTTTCCAAGTTCTCGCGATGCATGCGGTTTTTCCAGTGCTGGTTGCTTACTCTGAGCTGGCTTCTGAAGCAATCCAGCTTCTCCAGGGTTTGGCTCCCACAGTGCATAGCAGCTAGCAGATTTCCTTGGCATCCTCTAGGGGTAATTTTGTAGCAGAGTGCTTCTCTGAGCTACCTCCTGTGAACAGCACTCCCTAGCACCTTAGAAGGCAGATTTCAGTCAATTCCCAAAGGTGAGTTTCCAGCCAGTCCCATTTGGCTTGGCATCACAGTAAGTCTCTGCCATTCAGTAGCCACATCCGTGCCCTCTCCAATATCTGGATCTCAGCCTTGAGGCCTCTCCTCGAACACTCCAGGTTCTCTATCTTAGTCCTGTGGGTAGTGTTTGCCCCTTATACCTGCCATTGCTATATTTCTTAGAAGAATCTTGACTTCTTCTTAACCAATTTCTCATTAGTCCAATCCACTGTTATAATTAATCACTCAACTTTCCCTATTCAAATTATGTGGTTTCTCTTTCCTAATTGGACCCAGATTCATATAACACTAAACTCCTAAGATAAACATTCACTCTCCTCTGCCCTTAGAGGTACTTCTGGGGAAAGGACTGAAAAGCAATTACAGAAGAATTTCCTCTCAAATATTTTTAGCCATGATTCAAATATGCATCTATTTAATGCACTTGATTTTTAGAGCAGTTTCATATTCAAAGCAAAATTAAAGGGAAAGTATAGGTAGTTTCCATACACTCCCTGCCCTACACACATATGTGTAACTATTTTCTGGATTTTTTTTTTTTTTTTTTATTTTTTTGTG
>NW_011495082.1:1401238-1436186 GCF_000754665.1 Bison bison bison
TTTTTCATTTTGCTGTGCCAGGTCTTAACTGTGGCATGTGAACTCTTTACTGTGACATGTGAGGTCTAGTTTCCTGACCAGGGATCAAGCCTGGGCCCCCTGCCTTGGGGGCTCAGAGTGTTAGCCAGTAGTCCATCAGGGAAATCCCTGTTTAACTATTTCAAACTGGATCTTAATAATAATGGTCACTTGTCTACTTTTTTATCTATTAAATATTTTTCACAAATTTGTTGATAAAAAGCAAGAAGTAACTCCCAAGGTCTTTAGACCTTCTAAACTTGTATTCTCAAACCCAAGTAATGATTTTCCTAAGATTTTTATGGAAACAGTGAACAATAATGCATTCAACTTTATTTTTTTCTTTTTTTAATATAAATTTATTTATTTTAATTGGAGGCTAATTACTTTACAATATTGTATTGGTTTTGCCATACATCAACATGAATCCACCACGGGTGTACACATGCTCCCCATCCTGAACCCCCTCCCACCTCCCTCCCCATACCATCCCTCTGGGTCACCCCAGTGCACCAACCCCAAACATCCTGTATCCTGCATCGAACCTGGACTGGCAATTTGTTTCATATATGATATTATACATGTTTCAATGCCATTCTCCAAAATCATCCCACCCTCTCCCTCTCCCACAGAGTCCAAAAGACTGTTCTATACATCTGTGTCTCTTTTGCTGTCTTGCATACAGGGTTATCATTGCCATCTTTATAAATTCCATATATATGCGTTAGTATACTGTATTGGTGTTTTTCTTTCTGGCTTACTTCACTCTGTATAATAGGCTCCAGTTTCATCCACCTCATTAGAACTGATTCAAATGAATTCTTTTTAATGGCTGAGTAATACTCCATTGTGTATATGTACCACAGCTTTCTTATCCATTCATCTGCTGATGGGCATCTAGGTTGCTTCCATGTCCTGGCTATTATAAACAGTGCTGTGATGAACATTGGGGTACACGTGTCTCTTTCAATTCTGTGTAAGAGGGTTCCCTTTTCTCCACACCCTCTCCAGCATTTATTGCTTGTAGACTTTTGGATAGCAGCCATTCTGACTGGCATAAATGGAACCTCATTGTGGTTTTGATTTGCATTTTTCTGATAATGAGTGATGTTGAGCATCTTTTCATGTGTTTGTTAGCCATCTGTATGTCTTCTTTGGAGAAATGTCCGTTTAGTTCTTTGGACCATTTTTTTAATGGGTAGTTTATTTTTCTGGAATTGAGCTGCAGGAGTTGCTTATATATTTTTGAGATTAGTTCTTTGTCAGTTGCTTCATTTACTACTATTTTCTCCCATTCTGAAGGCTGTCTTATGCATTCAACTTTAAAATTAAGTTAGTAAAATATGAACCCTACTATTTATTTGGCAACTAAGATGACTGTGGATAAGAATGCTGATATGAGTTTGATCCTAGATTAACTACTGTCCATATAACTTTATGTAAATTACTTAACTTCTATGCATTTCAATTTTTCTCAAAAGTAAAATGGAAATAATGGTTTTGCTTGTTTTATAGGATTTTAGTGATGCTTAAATGAGATGACCCATGTAAAGATCTAAATTAGAACAGTTTGGCTTTCCGGGTGGCTCAGATGGTAAAGAATCTGTCTGCAATGCAAGAGACTTGTGTTTGATCCCTGGTCAGGAAGATCCCCTGGAGAAGGGAATGGCAACCCACTCCAATATTCTTGCCTGGAGAATTCCATGGACAGAAGAACTTGGCAGGGTGCAGTCCACGGGGTCACAAAGAGTCAGACACGACTGAGCACAAGCACATAATGAGCCATAGCTAACACCATACTCAGTTTTTTCACTTTCAACACAATTTGGCAAATATTAAGTTCTCAAAGACACTAGCTTTAGCAATAATACCATTTAAAGCTTTAGTAAAATTTTGGAGTTAAGAATAGTAAAAATTAAAACAGAAAAGAAACAAATCATTAGGGCAAGAAAATCTAGAAAAACTATTATTATGAGTGTTGGCATATTTGGAGACTCAGCTAGTTTTCTAACCAGAAATTATAATTTTAAATAGAAGGTATGGTCTATGTATCATATAACAAAATAAACTCCACTTGGCTTTTATTAATTGCTTATGTTATCATTCAGGCTGAAAGGCAATCTGGTAGTAAACTGACATCATGTCAGTTCTGTTGCTTAAAAGTAAATTTAACTTTGTTGTCCTTTAGTCCTATTCTGATTGACATGTGGTTGATTTCCTTCCAAAGAACATTAGTTCAAATGTTAGGAAAATTATTATTCAGATCCTAAAACTTAAATTTAGAATGGCATTCAAATGGCTAATCTTTCTTTTAAAATGACTGATAGAGACTGTAAGGAGATAGCATTTTGAGTAGTGATGATGAGTCCTTAGATGATTTGGAGAAATATGTAGATGACATCCTAAATTTGGATGATTTTGGAAACCCATTCAGAACAGTGGTTAGTAACCTAGGCAGCAGTTAGGAGAGGAAACAGTGATCAGGCCCAACTTTAGGAAATTTTGGATGCGTTTCAACCATAAATGAGTTGAACAGACCACAAAACTGATAACAAAGCATCTAGGTTGTTTTCTTCAGCTTAGCATAGATCGTAATTTTAAAAATTGGTCAACAAAGACCAAGCATCTCCATGTAAGTAAGTAAGTAAGTATACTCTGGTCTCTTTCCTGCTTCTCCACAAACTCCAACTTCTACTTCATGCTGAGCTTTGCTGACTAAAGTTTTCCAAAAAGTACAGATTTTATACATATTTCTTGTCTTATTTGGTGGAATCACTTCCTATTTTGACAATTCAAGGAGTAAATGATAATGTATTCCATTTCCGTGAAATCAAGGCCTCCATTTTGCATAACACAATGAAGTTTTTAAACAGGAAAAGGAAAAGGAAGAATTTAATTAGTGGGGAAGTTTGAAAATATACTTTAAAGAATATCCAGGAAAGGAATAAGAGCATTTGACATTCTCTAGAGATCTTTTCTATATCACTAAAGTTTATGAGAAAAGCAGATGTTACCAATGAAAAGTGCAAAACTGAAATGCCCCCACAGTTGCTCACCAACACCAAAGAAAATGGCTCACAAGGGCCAGGACAGTCTCTGTCAGGAGAGGTCTCCGGAAATCCACGTGTATGTAGATAATCCTTTAGTACAAAGGTTACACTATCAGGGAATTGCTTTCTTTGCAAGAGAGGCCTGGGTGATGTTAGGACTCTGGAACAAGCCCAAGTCAATGGGTAGAGTAAACGTAGATTTATTTTCATTATTTGAATCTCTAATTTACTTTAGAGTCTGTAGTCTTGAAATGACCAGGACTCAACTAATCCAAAATTTTTAGACCACTTCAGACCCTTGTCTGATTCTATACTAACCTCTTGTCAGACAAAAGAATATCAATCTAGTCATTGTTTCCTCATCGCTGGTAAATTATCAATATGGAGAAAAAAGGACATATGTGAGTACAGCACATTAATGCTCTATAGGTGTTATTTCCATACAGGCTGTTTCCAAAGGCAAAGGGTGAAAGCAGACAATAATACTTGAAATGTCAGAAACTGAGGATAGCATGGGGAAATTAACGCCTGACACATATGAAAAAGAGTTGTTGTAATAGATGAGGTTTTAGCAAGTTATAGAAAATACTAAAAAAGTTAAAAAAAGAAATGTCATACTTTGTATATTTCTTTTTCCTCACCTAAATAAGTAGAAATTAAAGAATTATTTGACATGTTTTCTTAACAGAACATTTTAAAAACATACAAGCTTACATGGAATGTAACACTATTAACAGCTTTTCCCCTAGTGTCGAAAGCAGTCGTCTTTGCTCACACCCTGAACAACTGCTTTTTAAAGTGTAAAACAATTATGAACATTTGCTCAAGCTGTTTAAATGTGAATAATTATGAAAAACCGTCATTCTATGATACTGTTTATTGGTCAATACTCCATAATGCTGGAAATAGCCCAGTGGATTGAGACCAGTCATTCCTAGAAGGAGAAAATAAGCTAAGGTTTACATTAATCATTCCTGTTTGCATTGTTGTAATGCTGACTGTTGCATATTTGCTGGTATTAGACATTGTTATAGGTACTTGCAAGTTTTATGCTTTAAAAAAATTTTTTTAATGTTACTTATCTGTTTTGGGCTGTGGTGGGCCTTCATTGCTGCGTGGACTTTTCTCTGTAACTTGTGGCGAGCAGGCTACTCGCTAGTTGCAGGACATGAGCCTCCCATTGTGGTGGGCTCCAGGGCCACAGGCTTCAGTAGGTGCAGCATGTGGGCTCAGTAGCAGTTGTGGCTCCGGAGCTCTGGAGCACAGTCTCAATAGTTGTGGTACACAGGCTTCATTGCTTCAGGGCATGTGAGGTCTTCCCAGATGAGGGTTGAAATCTGTGTCTCCTGCCTTGGCAGGCGGATTCTTTACCACTGAGCCACCAGGGAAGCCCTTACAAGTTTTATCTTGTTTGATATTCAAAACTAGAACATTGAATAATTTGCCAAAAAATTACCAACTAGTGTGTAGACAAGCCCAGATTCAAACCCAGATTAATCTGATTCTAAAGCCCTATAAAGTGAAAGTGAAAGTGAAAGTGAAGTTGCTCAGTCGTGTCCAACTCTTTGCAACCCCGTGGACTGTAGCCCACCAGGCTCCTCCATCCATGGGATTCTCCAGGCAAGAATACTGGAGTGGGTTGCCATTTCCTTCTCCAGGAGATCTTCTCGAACCCAGGTCTCCTGCATTGCAGGCAGACACTTTAACCTCTGAACCACCAGGGAAGCCCTATAGCCTTTCTCCTAAATTACACTGCCATCTGAAATGACTTGTTTGACAAATGCTGAGAGGACTAGCTTCTTTTTTGTATATATGTTTCTAACATGAGATGGCTGGATGGCATCACCGGCTTGATGGACGTGAGTTTGGGTAAACTCTGGGAGTTGGTGATGGACAGGGAGGCCTGGCATGCTGCAATTCATGGGGTCACAAAGAGTCGGACATGACTGAGTGACTGAACTGAACTGAACTGAACATCTTATAAATAATGAGAACCTCCATTGTTTTGTAATAATAGTCACTAAAAACATATTTCCTGGATGAATGAATGAATGGTCAAATAACTCCAGAATCAAGCCCAGAAAGACAGTGTATGTTTAAACATTGTCAAAGAAGCACTATCCACAGTCTCACTTGGTAACCAACTTACATTAATTTTTAACAATTATTATCAGAATCTTAAAAACATAAATAGCTGAGTACACAGTAAAATTTCAAAATGAGTGAAGCCTATCAGTTTAATATGGGAAAAAAAACTAGCTAACACCATTTATTTCAAATTTTAAAAGTAAAGTTGTATAAAGGAAGTTGTATAGTGAAATAATTGTTAGAAATAAGAAATTTAAATTTGACTCTCTTTTTCATAAAAACATACTCAAAATCATTTGTATTTTCATTTTTATTAAATGCAATGGTCTCCACCCCTGAAATTGTAAAGCAAACTATTTTCTGAATATATTCAGCCCTTCTGATGATACAGAACTCTGGAGGTGGGCTGTGTCCTGGTAGGAAGCATTCTGTTATGCTCACCCTTGAAAGTATGCTAAGATGATTCCTCCTTAGGGAATCTCCCTGACTACCCCTCACCCACCCTCCAAGTAGAGCAGCCACCCCCATTTCTCTATTCCAAAGGACTCCACCAGGGCTTGCTTCATTATGTTGTAACAAGTATATGTTTTCTTCATTCTACTGTGAAATTTTTGGCTGGGGAAAGGTTATCTTAGTCATTGCTCAAATATTTGAAGCTAGAATTTTCTTCCTTTCTTCTCCAAAGTAAACATGTATAATATGTCTTGCCACTTCCCAAAGTTTTCTAAGTTCCTTAAACAATCTGCCCACCCTTCTCTATATGTTCTTTTTTAGCAATTGCCCCTATGCCTCAAAAATAGCACCAAATATTGAAGTCAAATAAACTTTGTAGGCTTTTGCAGAAGCCTACAGAGTTTATTATAATCTCTTGGGTGTAAAACCATCTTATAAAAATATTTGTCTAAATAAGTGAGCATCTTGGATAGTATATAAAATAGATTAAGTTATTCAACAGGCACATATTTGATAGCTCGTATGTTCCAGGCACTATGCTAAGAACTGAAGATTCTGCCATCGACACTGTCAAGGAGGCTCTTCTTGTGTAGCCTACTGGAATGAATTAACATGTATCACATGTTAATAAGGGTTTCATAAACAAATACTTTAGGGTCACTCTGAGTTATATCTTTCCCTTTGGACTTTTTGAAACTTCTAATATTCAAATGCATTCTGTGACTCTCTAAGACTCAAAATATAGTATATGTTATTTTCCAAACTTCCCTGATCACACCAGGCTGTTTTCACAGTATGTTTTAAAGAAGCAGTAGTTGAGAATACTTTGCAAAATACCCTCTATAGCAAGGCTCCCCAGCTTCTGGGCTGTGGACCAATACCTCTGACAGGACCTGATCCTGTCAGATCACTGGTGATATTAGATTATAAATAAAGTGCACAGTAAGTGTACTCTATTTGAATCATCCCAAAACCATGCCCTTCACCCCCAGTCTGTAGAAAAATTGTCTTTCATGAAATTGGTCCCTGGTACCATAAAGGTTGGGGACTGCTGCTCTAGAGTTTGTAGACAAATAGATAATTGTAGTTTAAGAAAATAAGACCTATGGTAGAATCACAGGGTGGAATACAACTACAAATGAAGGTTTCAAGGACTGAGAGTATATGTTATTAAATCCAAGCTCATACTACTGCAGGACAGGCTAATAATTTAGAGATGAGTTGTTGGGGCAAGAAATAGTGATTTTATTTGGAGAGCCAGCAGACCAGGAAGAGGTGGACTAGTGTCCCAAAGAACCGTCTAACCCAAGTTAGGCTACCCAATTAGGTTACCGAATTCAGGGCTTTCTTTGTATCAATACTGAAAGGGGAGGGGGTGTATGGTTAGTTACTACAAACTTCTTGGTGCCAGAATCCTTTGTTCTTGTAGCTATCCATGTAGGTCTGGTCACAGTGTTTCCTATAAAGCTCCAACAAGACAAATGTTATTCTCTGTTTATCTCAGAGAATACAACTTTTTATCTCAATATGAATGGAAAAGTGTTATAGCTTTAGAGGTCGGAACTTGGTAATGGGCTAACCTGTATATTTCAGTCTATAGGCAATATTCTTCTAGTTATTAACTAGAGCAAAAAGTAAGAGAATACTAAGGTTAAAGTAAAAGAAATATTCGAGTCAGATTCATTCTTCCTTATTATATGAGGGAAAGCTTCTGCAAAGAAGTGATACATTAAATGATCTCCAAGAATGAGTCTGAGTAAGCCAAGTGAAAAGGGAGAAGTCAGTGGTGGAGTTTTAAGAAAGGCTTTTCAGTCACGGGCAAAGTTCAAAGAGGCTTACTGAGCACAGTGACATTGTGCGGTCAGAACTGCAAACACATGTTATGTTAGCTGGGATAGGCACATGGAAAAGGCAACACAGGTCCTTTTAAGTGAGAAAAAGGCTACAAAAGTCTGAAATCCTTTCTCACCCTCCTCTTCAAGAAGTACACAAAACCATTAAGAATAAAAAATAAAAACTTTATTAAAAATCTGTTAAAATAAAGTAGGAAACAAAACCTGAATACAACTATGAATTGACAAACACAATTATGATTAGTTAGAAGCATTACCAAAGTTCATGATAAGTGAACTTATAGAAAGTGTAGCATGCCTGATGTTGGAGGGTGTCCCCCAAAGTACCAACTAAAATACAGCTTTCTGAAAATGAAAGATCCATTCTGAAATCCAAAACTGTAATCCTTGTTTGCGACAAGGGTACAGGAACTGTGTTGAGCAATACGGGTAGCAATCTGATTCAGAGAAGAGGAACATGAGCAACTCTGAAGGAGAATCACACTGATTAATACTATTTGCAAGAGCAGTCTGCTTCTGTGGCAGCAAACAAGCAGAAGTATTCTAAGTGGTGACCCCTACCTCTGTTTAATCATAATGAAATCTACGGAAAATATCTGGTCTAGGAAAATTCAACCCATTTTATAACAACTAAGAAAAGGAGTAAATACAGAATCAATAAAAGATAGTATAAGAAAAAAAAATGTCAAAAACAAAACCTCACCAGAAAAATGAAGCCAACAAGAATAAAAAACAGAACAAAAAAGAGTAACTCCCACAACACTATAAACCATATCATAAATCTTTAATAATTAAAACAGTGTGGCAATGACACATGAATTGACAGATCAATGAACAAATTGGTAAATTCAGAAGCTGACCCAAATACACACATGAATCTAGTATAAGGCAAAGATGGCATCTCAAGTCAGGGAAAAAGACAGACTTTTTAAACAAAAGATGTGAAAGCAGCTGTGTAAACTTCTGAAAAAAAATTTTTTAAGTAAAATCCATACTTTACACTGCACACCAACATGAATTTCAAATACAGCAAATGTTTAAATGTTACCAAACACTGCTAAAGAACTCTAAGTCATACTCCCATTATTGGGCTTCCCTGATAGCTCAGTGGGTAAAGAATCCACCTTCAATGGGTTTGATTCCTGGGTCAGGAAGATTCCCCTGGAGAAGGGATAGGCTACTCACTCCAGTATTCCTGGGCTTCCTTGTGGCTCAGCTGGTAAAGAATCTGCCTACCAAAAAAAAAGGGAGACCTAGGTTCAATCCATGGGACCTGAGTTCAGTCCCTGGGTTGGGAAGATCCTCTGGAGAAGGGAAAGGCTACCCACCCCAGTATCCATTATTAGATATCCATAAGGATGATTCCCTAGTACTTGATATTTTCAAACTTTCTGGTCTTTGTCCATCTAATGGTAGAAACATGACATCTTCTGTTTTAAGTTAGCATTTCCCTGATTTTTGCAGCTGAAATATCATCTTATGTGTTTATGACCATTTGGATTTCCTCTTCTGTGAAATTGCTCTTTGAATCTTTTATCTACTTTTTAAAAAATTTTATGGTTTGTCTTTTTCATATTAACTTTAGTGTTTCTTTTGACTTCCTAGAAAACAATCTATCATTTGCTTTATGTGAGACAATATTTTCTCCTATATCATGACTTATCTTTTAATTTTATATGTGGCTTTTTCTGATGTGTACCTGTTTTCTTTTTATCTTGTTTTTCTGATGGCATCAAATTGTCATTCTTCTTCTTTGTGATTTTTGCTTTTGTGTTTTTATTGGCTTATATTTGCCTACTGAATCTCTGAAAGAATGCACAGTTAAATATAGTGTTACCAAGGTATGTATAAGGCAGAGAGGAGGAAAATGCAAAAAAGAGATAATAGTAGGCAGGCTTTGCACACTACACATAATGCAATGTTTTGTTTTGTTTTTTTGAAAGATGATCTTATTACCTTTAATCAATGGATTAAATTTAAAAATCAACTTATTTTAGATTAAGTGAAATTAATTTAGTTTAAAAAATAGAAACCAAACAATAAAAACGATGCTTTTGGCTAGCTTTCTGCCTATCTGAGTTTGAAAAGTCACACTTTCAGAGATATTGTGAGAAGTGGTGCCCGGTTCTAGTACGCTGCTATTTTTGTTTGTCAAAGCGAATGAAGTTTCCTGAGATAGTTCAGGACAGGAATTATGAATTTTAACATTTTTTTCTAAAAGAGACTGTGAAGGGATGAAACAAATTATAGTAAGCTAAAGTAGTGAAAATATGCCATGCAGTGCAAAAATATCAACTTTAAAATTAATCTGAATATCACCTATCTAAAAAAAAAACAAGTTGACCATTAAATGATCAACTGACAGCTTGAAGCAGAATATACCGAAATGTATAACATTTTATTATCATATCTATTTCTTGCAATTCAGAAAACCCACATAGAATATCATCTAAATCTGTAATTTAATGCCTAACACTGTAATACATTTCTAAAGCAAGTTGTAAAATGAGTCAGCCTTATGAGACTGAGTGACATTTTTGTCACTGATTTAAAGGAAAATACTGTCTCTGTTAAGATCTTATAAAAGATATAATGAAGAAAAATGCAGTATAGGTTTAGACAAATTTGAGAATTTTATCACCTTAACATCAGAGTGTTAATGCATTTGTAACCACAAATGTTTGAGCTATTCCATTCATTATATCAGATGACAAGAAGGTGTCTGAAAATGGTCTTATTTGTTCAGGTAAATTAAATAATGTCAGATCCATGAGTGATGTATTTGTCATTATAGGATCTAGATGTTCAGAGTATCATGGACTAAAACAACATTTGTAATGGCGTGAAAATGAAATATTTCAACATTAATATTTTCTGTGAAAGGATTTATTTTCATGGTTACTTTTTTTCTGTTGGACTAGCTGGCTTACAGTGTTTTCTACAGAAAAACAACGTGAAAAACAAGTGTCAGGTTAATTTAGCACAGTAAGGGTAGAGGGAGTATTAAAAATGGATGAAGACAGATGTTAGAAGCTATCTCGTGTTAGTTAAGTAACCTGCGGTTATAAAGGCTATTTACAATTTGGGTAGTTCTCACTGAAGGACATAGAGCGTGCACAAGAATGAATGACCACAGGATGGGGCCAAAGGCGAGGACAGTTGAAATGCAGTGAGCTCCAAAAGCGTAAAAGAAAAAGAAAAGGACATCCTCGAACATTTGTACTTCTCTTTTAACTTTGACATTTTTACTTGTTAAAAAACACATCCTTAATTCCAAGAGGTGAGGGGAGAACAGAAATGCTCTGTCCTGAGTGTCCCCGTCAGCACAAGTAAGTTCTGCTCCATAAAGGTGCTTGGCATTGAAGTACTGTGACCCACCCAGGACTGCAAGGGTGGAAGTCAGCTTGAATGGGAAAAGCAGGACCAGGAGTGGGAAGGGCTATAGCCACTGCTACCATATGGCCAGATTTTTTTTTTTTTTGGCCAAGAGAAAGTAGAAAAATCTGTATCATTCTTCTGATATTTAAATGTGGAAAAAAAGTTATAAACAGCCTGCAGGAAACTAGTTTGCACTAATCATGATAAGAAACCCTCACACAAACTCCCTATGTGCCAGGGATATGCTCTAAGTGCTTTACATAACCTTGTTTCATCTTCCTAACAACTGCTTGAGGTTTGTTCCATTTTATCTCCATTTTCAAGATGGGTAACCTGAGGCATAGCAAGTCTATAACTTGTTCAAGTTCACACAGTTGTCAATGGCAGAGGTGACTTGAAAGCAGAAAGTTTGTTCCACAGTTCACACTCTCACACGCTGAAATGTCCCAATAAGAAAATCTCTTCTTCACAGAGCTGCTTATGAGTATTTCATTAATTATAGAACTGAATTAGCTGTTCCTGGCTCTATACTGATGTATTGCCATATAATTATTTTTCAAAAGTCACTTTTTAAAATTTAGAAAATTTCATAACCCATCATTATTTCTAAAGGGTCCAGATAGGAAGAGGGGAAATTTTTATTATTGAATATTCTAAAAGTAAAATACCATTTTAGAGAAATGTATATTTTTTTATGTTTCAGCTATCACTTCCCATTTTGCTTTTGATTAACTTTTTCATTGTGAAATACTGATCTGAAACTAGAAGCCAACCTAAATAATGACTTCTAAGTTTCATTAGAAGAATAAATTCATACTCTTTAAAAAATGCATTTGTTTCAAAAACTAGTAGCTCACCATATATTATGCTTGAACTCTTTGAATTTTCATGCTTTATTATCTTATCCTATATTCATATAAGGGTCTATAACTGTCAGTTAATTAAATTATGAAAAAGCAAAGGGGTTAGAGAGTGTTTATTCCTTGTGTAGAAAATGCAGATATTTTTGGTATATGCCACATGTACCTCAGAATTTCCGCTTATTTCAGCTTCATCTACTACTTTAAGAAATGGAATTTCAAATCACTCTTTGGAGAGGGTTTAATGTCAAGTGGTCTTAAAATTTATACTCAATTTAGCAACCCCAAACCACCAAGCCAATCTTCAAAAATTCTAATATATAAATATCTTCATTTCTGGACATTCCTCTAATTCCCAATTTGTTAAAATATAAAATATCATCTGAGAAGGGTTTATTGTAGATGTTTGCTATTGTAGTAAAACACTGTCTAATAAAGACGTATACATGTATGCTTGGATATTTAATTTTTTATTTTTGGCTGTGCTGGGTCTTTGTTGCTGGGTGCAGGCTTTCTCTAGTTGCAGCAAGTGTGAGCTACTCTTCATTGCCGTGTATGAGCTTGTCGTTGCAGTGGCTTCTCTTGTTTGAAGCATGGATTCTAGGCACACAGGCTTCAGTAGGAGAAGCACATGGGCTTATTCGTTGTGGCACACAGGCTTAGTTGCTCTGCGGCGTGTGGGGTCTCCCCAGACTAGCGACTGAACCTGCATCCCTGCATTGGCAGGTGGATCCTTAACCATTGGATCACCAGGGAAGTCCTATATATGTATGTCTATACACATTGATACATAATTATAGTTGGAGGGCTGCTTCCCTGAGTGGCTCAGATGGTAAAAATACTGCCTGCAATGCAGGAGACCTGGGTTCAATACCTGGGTCGGAAAGATCCCCTGGAAAAGGGCATGGGAATCCATTCCAGTATTCTTGCCTGGAGAATCCATGGACAGAGAAGCCTGGTGGGCTAAAGTCCATAGGGTCACACAGGGTCAGGAATATGACTGGAGCAACTTAAAACACACATATAATTCCATATGACATGTATATTAAATAAGTCATAATAGTGGTGTATGTGTGTATGTAGTGACCAAGATCGTGACCTCAAGCAAGACACCCAGAAGTACTTCAGCTTTTGTTTTCCCTAGCTGTATTGCAATGTACTTGATATATTAATTTGTGTAAGTTTAAGGTATAGAATGTGATGATTTGATACAACTATATATTGCAAAATGTTTGTCAGAATAAGGTTAGCTAATACATTCTTTACCTCACATAATTGCCATTTTGTTATTATTGTTATGGTGAGGACATTAAAGTTTCAGTCACAGCAACCTTCAAGTATACAATACAGCACCAATAACTATAGTCACAGTACTGTACATTAGATCTCTGAAACTTATTTATAACCAAAAGTTTGTACGCTTTGACTGCTGTCTTCCTATTTTCTTCATCCCTTAGTCCATATCAACCACCACTCTGCTCTCTGCTCTCTCTCTCTGCTCCCTCAATGGTGAGAATACTCTCTCTGTTTCTGTGAGTTTCCTATTTTTAGATTCCACATGCAAGTGAATTCATACAATGTTTATCTTCCTCTGTCTCATTCATTTCATTTTGCATAATACCCTGAAGGTCCAGCCATACTTTCACAAATAGCAAGATTTCCTTCTTTTTTATGGCTGAATAATATACCAATTATATACATACCACATCTTTCTCTTATCCTTTTATCTGTCAGTGGACAATTGTTTCCATGTCCAGACTTTTGTAAATAATATTTCATTTAACAAGGGAATGTAAACATTTCTTTGAGATAGTGATCTTATATTCTTCAGATTTATACTTAGCAGTGGGATTGCTAGATCATATGGTAGGTCTATTTGTTTGTTTTATATTAGAGTATAGTTAATTCACAATGTTGTATTTTCAGGTGTATAGCAAAGCAAGTTAGTTATACATATTCATATATCTATTCTTTTTCAGACTCTTTTCTTGTATAGGTCATTACATAGCATTCAGTAGAGTTTCCTGTGCTATATAGTAGGTCTTTATTGATTATCTGTATGTGTTAATCCCAACCTCCTAATTTATCCCCTCCACCATCACCCTGGTAGCTCTATTTTTCATTTTTTGAGGAACTCCCATACTGTTTACCTTAGTACCTGTGCCAATTTACAGATTGATGGAGACTCTCTAAGCTTTCATTCCCAGGTCTATGGTAAATCTCAGCGAATTCACAGATGTGGGTTACTCACAAGTGGTTTTTGTTTGCCCCTGTGTACTGTTTTTAGAGAGTTGATTACTCACCCTACAATTGGATGGTATAAGCCTGTCCCATCATATCTATGGCCTTGTCTCTGGAATTTACATCCAGACTTTTCAGAGATGTCATTGCAAGGAAGACCCCTGAAAAGTCCACCCTGCTAGAATGATCCACCCTCACCCCAGGTTTAACTCTTTCCAGAGAAACCTCTGTTGCAGACTCCACTTTTGGTTGGAGAAGAAATATTCATATTCATTATATAGGAAATAGGTCCTGTATATCTTCTCTAGGATGACTATTCATTTTTCACTATTAAACCTCTGTCTGTCCCTAATATTGACTGTGGACCCACCAGTATGCTTTTTAAATCCAGACTTCTGACTTGCACTAGCTCCAAAATCATCCTACTTCTCCTTAGAGTAAGGAGTGATTTACTTAAGCACCACCATGAAAGGATGTCAAATTCTTATTGCCCCTCACCAAGAGAAGTTACCAAAAATATTATTAAACCCAAACACATACACACAATATAAACGAGTGCTTTGCCCTAAAATTTCCATTCCCTTCCTTAGCCCATGCAGGTTCAGCTAGCAGAATGCTTAGCATTTTTATTGTGCTAAAATTTAAGTCACCCCTAGGACTTTCTCCTCTGACCTGGCTGTTGCCAGCACTGAAGGTAAGTGAGAAGTTTGAGGAAGTCATTAAACACTCAGCAGACTTTCAGACCCTCAGTCAAGTTTCTTCCAACTGAGCTGGGACCATGGAGATGCAGTGCACAGCACTGGACAGGAAGCCAGGCTTAGCTAGGTAGCAGAGAGGTCTTAGATAAAGCAAACAAACCAGGGCTTTGTGAGGTGACAAAAAGGAAATGAGCAAAGTCACACCCTCAGCCCATCAACCAACAGTCTAGTGAGCAGGAAGCAAAAGCCACAAGACCAATGGCCCCCAGTGGTGAGAATATACTGCACAGGTGATCAGGAGGGAGCTAGCAATCGGTTCTGTCCTTTTAGACACTTTGATGTATTCTAATTGCCCAGAGCTCTGCTTGAAGAAAACGAGGGGAGAGTCTTCTTGTTTTGAACTAACAGTAAACATAATATTGTTGTTTAGTTGTCCAGTCATGTCTGATTCTTTTGTGGCCCCATAGATCGGGATTTTCCAGGCAAGAATAACAGAATGGGTTGCCATTTCCCTTCTCCAGTGGAGCTTCTTGACCCAGGGAACATAGTATATGCCTTGCTAAAAGCTATTTTATAAAATAGCATGAACCTGATTTTACAAAATATTGTCTGATATGCACAATCTTAAATTGCTGCTAAAAACACTATTTATTTTAGAAGCAGAAAAAGTAAGAGACAACTTACAACTTGAAGATTTAGCATTACGTCCAGAATCTTTTTGTCCCTCAGCAAAGATAAACCCAAGCCTGTGGAAGTTGACTACTTTTTTCCCTGTTCTCAAAATACAGAAGACCTCTGTTGATAATGAAGACCATGAAGGAATTTTGAACCAGGATGCTTCTTAAACATTTGATAATATCTAAATAAGAAAATTACATTTAATCTAGACATTAAGGACATTACCTTCTAAATGTTAAATAAAACAAAGAAGCAGAATAATTTACAAACCATTCAAAGTTAAATTACAGAATAAATATCTTTGTCATGAATATTTGGGAAAGATAGTAATGTGTATGTGTTTAAAAATAAATTGAATGTTTAGATAATGTTTCATGAAGGGCACAGGAAAATCTAATTGGAGTGTAAGCAAAGGATAGTAACCAAGACATCCTCAATCCTCAGAAGCAACTTAAAGAAAAGAAATAGAAATGAGTATAATGCATGAGGAAAGAATGGATGAAATCACTCTGCAAAATAGACTGAATATATTAGGGAGCGATGAACAAAGTTATACAGTCAGGTAGTCTGAGACTTAAATATATGGCTGAAGAACTTGAAATTGATAGGTTAGATGGACATTCTAGTTTCTATAACCAGGGGTGACACATGAACAGAATGTTTGAATAAGTTATGTAGGTTGGGTCTATGGAAAGATGAGTTAATTTTTCCATATTAGCCATAAAATTAAATCCATTAATTCAGGCGTGATATGCTAAGAATCTGATTAATAGTGGGGTACTTGAAAAGGAAACAAAAGGATGAATTTGAGAAATGGTGAAAGAGGAGGAAACCCAAGTCCCTAATGGACTGGATATAGAAGAATAAGACACATATCAAGTATAACTACATCAATCCTTTTATAAGTACACAGGCCCATAGAATACTACTAGAAAACTCCTCGGAGAAATGGAGAGGCTGAGAAATGAGGTCCAAAGTGGGGACTGAGGGAGCACTCTCATTTATTTCTCATATCTACTATCATTCAAAGCAGTAACTATTGGCATTCAACATTTGTCCTTGGCTGGCATTAAGGATAGGAACATTCTAACTTTGAGGAGCTTTTAATATAGTTAAGCAAAAGAATGCAAGGCAGACTGCTGTAGGAAACAACACAGAACTAAATGTAAAATTTGTGATAATGAATAAATGATATTTTTATCACTTATAGAACTGAAAATAAAGGGATAACACAACAAGTGGGGGCAGTGGATTAAAATGTTACAACTGGGAAGCAGGAAGCCCAATCTTGAGTTGTGCGTGGAGAGATTAGAGACAGAGGAGGGGGAACTGAGGTGGAGCCAGCCAGGGCGGGAATCTGCTGAGCTGTCAGAACGCGGCCCTGAGGCTGCGACGCGGCAGAAGTAAAAGCGATAGTAAGTAACAAGAACAGTTGCAAAAAGCCTGCCTTAAAGGGAGGTTTGCAACGTACAAGCAAACTGCAAGTTACAAGATACAGTTACCAACTACTGAATAAAACCGAGGTGATGGACAGTCCTATTTCTCCTGATCTCGTACAGGCATGTTTGCTCCATAGAGATGGAGACTGTGTGGACACTCTGTTCTATTAAGAAGAAATGGTAATAATTGTAACAAGCCCTTCTTGAAAAATGCCTCGTTTAAATTGCTATAGAAAGTTTTACACTTGTGAAAAAAAAATGTTAATGGATTGTAAACAGGTACAATTTTCCTTTTTAATTTATACAGTTCTTGGTGTGTTGGAGGGGGACAGTGGGGGGAGGGGAGGAGACAAAGAGTAGGAAGGTGGCAGAAAAACAAAGCAATAAAGACAAAAATTAAGCTATTGTACCAACAGCACAGAAATGGGATTCTGTTAAGAAGTAAAGGGACAGAACTCAGGCTTAATCAGTGATGAGTTGGCCAAGCACAGGATGGAGCTTCAGTGTTGTTAATCTCAAAGTTGACAACAGCTACTAACCAGAACATATAAACTGACTTTGAAGTAGTTGTAAGTGCCTTCAACACTTAGGCTTCAAAGGTAGAACTGTCCTTATCTACGTCATCCAGTCATTGTTAGGATTAATTAAGACACCATCTGTAAGTCACTTAGCACTTTGAGTGGCCCATAGCAAGAGCTTTTGAAGTGTTACATAATTACTGTTTGGAGAATTTCTTCCTACTTGCTTAAATAAAGGACTATTTGCAAATACCCTCCTTCCCAGTTTCTCAGTCTGAAATGAGTACCCTATACGTGATAATGAGCACTTCAGTTCCCTTTGGATGACCTTTGAGAAAAGATTTTGACATTTTTAGGCTCTCTCCAATTTCCTATTTGCTCTCCTGGAAGCAGATTTCTAGGCCTAATAGATACTTAATATTTCCTTATAGATAATATTTCCTGCACACTATGTGTCGTTTAGCTATAATACATTCCACAGTAGTTGAGTAACTGCCATGTTCCAGGACTGAAGCAGTGATATAGTTTCGCATATGATTTCTCTACATGTATCACAACAACTGATACCTGGGTAAGAAACTAGAAGCAATTAAAAATTCAAAGCAATGATTTGAAGGACACCATTAAAAACTATGAAACTAACTTTGTCCAAGATTTAGTATTCCTTTCACTGTCAAAACACCAATTTACCTATCTAGATTTTTTGTAACATGTATGGAATTTCAAGTTATTACATCATAGTACCAACAAGTAGATTGTTCCATTCACGCATCCTGAACAACCACTAACACTGTATTGTGTCAAGGAATTTTGCATATGTGGAAATAGAAGCCACATAGATCCATAATATAAAAAAGATCTAGACATTTGTCAGTGCCCTCTTCCACCAGTGTACACACTATGCTATTGTTTGTATATGAAATTACCACCCACTAACTCTTAGGAAAGCCGTTTGAGTCATTTCCAACAACATATTTAATTGAAAAAGAAATGCAAAGAATTTTCAGGTATATTGAATAGTAAATTGAAGGAATAAGAAAGTGTTGATGCACTGTATATTTCCTTATTAATTTCTATCACTCACATTACCCAAGAATTCTCTCAAACTTAATCACAAAACATACCCTGACCTTTAACAACTAGCAAGGCTGAAATGTTAACCTTCAACATTTTGCAAAATTCTTCTTTAAACACTTCCTCTGGAAAACACACAGCTCAAAGTGCTAAAATTGTCTCCTATAATAACCACAGCAGGATCCTAACAAACCCGCTTTTAAAAACCAAATAAAGTCTTCCGTGGGGGTGGTTCACCACTTCCCCTTTTTTAACATGCAGGAACTAATTTAGCTGAGAAGATAAAAGCAAAAGCTGCCTACAGATGTACAAGGAAACCAGATCCTAAAACAAAACACCTCAGTGGCAAGAGGGTCTGGTCCTTTTCTGTAGAAAAAGCCTTCTCTGACTTAGAAGGTCACACATGAAAAGCAGAGTCTGAAATCTGTATATATTAATACAAATGGTAGACAGAAGAAAGAAGAGAAAAGGCACACAAATTACTTTCAATTATATTTATGTATTTTCCAGTGAAGTAATTATATACCCATTTTCAATTTAATACCATTGTAAAGATATCAAGAACTCAGAACTAAGAAAAAAGGCCTGAACATTTTTGTGGTAAGCATTTAAGAATATATGCATATATCAAATCATTATGTTTTACACTATATATAATTACATGTCAATTATATCACAATAAAACTGAAAAAGATATGCTAAAAAATAATCACTAAGAAAGACTACTTTCAAACTACCAACAACACCTGAAGAGTTAGGAGCCGAGTGTATTATCAGATGACCAAACTCTCCCCTTTCCTTCATAGAAAGAACTCATGAAATCCCATCTCTTCTATAAACGCTTGCCTCTTTCAGAACGATGGCCATTTGGTCCCATCCCAGGTGGTCTAAACATGCACATAGCATGTGACCTTGTCACTGAGAATCTCATTAAACGTACTTAGTTCATTACTCGTTTATAAATTCCCGATTTCATTCATTCAATTTTCAGATTATCTACTTGACCATACAGAGAAGGCAGTGGCACCCCACTCCAGTACTCTTGCCTGGAAAAATCCCATGGACAGAGGAGCCTGGTAGGCTGCAGTCCAAGGGGTCAAGAAGAGTTGGACACGACTGAGTGACTTCAGTTTCACTTTTCACTTTCATGCATTGGAGAAGGAAATGGCAACCCACTCCAGTGTTCTTGCCTGGAGAATCCCAGGCACGGGGAGCCTGGTAGGCTGCCATCTATGGGGTAGCACAGAGGTGGACACGACTGAAGCGACTTAGCAGCAGCAGCGCTTGACCAAATATCTGTGGGATGTGTTGTGTGGACTCTGGTAAATTATGAACTGCAAGATTATTGGCCACAAACCTTATTAACATATACATTTTCTAATCATCATTTAGTAAGTGTTCTGTAGTTTTTAATATAATGACAAAAGTAGAAGAAAATACAAATACATAAAAATGCAGACTCTGGCCATAATTCCAACGCTCTTTGTGCTAAGTTTTACTGGACTACTTTATCAAAAAGAATATATCACATTAAGTTTTCTATGAATTTTTCCTTTAAAAATATGTGAGAGACAAACATAGTAAATCTTATCCTTTAAATAAAAGAAAAACCATGGTTTAAAAAATATTTCATTCAGGAAGCTTTCATACTAGAATACAATTTGGAAACATTTTCTACTCTACTGTTACAAACTATTTTTTAAAGTGGGGCTTGAATACCATATTAAGAGAAAATGTGCACATGGAGTTTGATTAGAATATGAAGTGTCCCTGTCTGCATCTTCTTCTTTCTGAAATCCATATGAATCCAGCACCGCAGGCTACTTCCTGACTTCTCAGGACATCCCAGTAAAATATATCATTATATTTTCCTTCTATCTCCCTCATAAAATATTTTATCTGCTGAATTACATTGTGTCAAAGTTTGTTCTCTATCTATATGCTTCATTTCTCCAGGCATCACTGTCTAGAAATGCATTTGCCTTTTAGTAGGTGTTTTAGGAGATAACTTCTTAAACCAAGGGGTTTTGAAATCTTTCAAATTGTGTCAACTTTCTCCATTAATGATGTACCTACTTGGCTAAAGATCTATGGCTTGTGGAGATATTTTCAAGCAAGTTAAAAATTAGAAAAACAGCAACTACAAAAACAAGCGGTTGTTTTACACAGTTAACTAGTAACTTAAGGTTTCCTGTACACCACCCCCCATGGTGGTGTTTAAAACATGACGAAATCAGTCTTCCATTTGTACTGTCTCTAGAGTGGGCTCTATCAATGCCAAAAGGAAAAACTGGATAACTCCTGTCTTTCCCCCATCCTCATCCTTTCTCCATTTTATGTGGAGGGGGACTTGAGGAGAAGCGAAGGACTGTCAACCTGAACTCCTTCTTAGGCTAGAGAAGGAGCCAGTCATTACAGTAGGATGTAGTTTCTTTCTCATTCTGATAGACTTCAAGCAGGAAGAAAACAATTCCTACTCTACACAAAAATAGGTCTTACGTATTTTTAACATAGCTTCCAGTTCTTCCCCTCCCCACATCCACAACTTTGCCACGTAACTTTGTAGATCTTCCCAAGAGTAGATAGGATGTAGTTCTCTGCCCCTTAAATCTGGATGAGTCATTGACTTGCACTGCTCGATGCTACTTTAGCAAATGTGACGCAGCACAAGGTTGACAGTGCTTTGTACTTTGGGGCCTGACTTCCTGATGCTCTGGGAACACTTTAGCTGCCACGTGAAGGAGGCCCTGTCTTTGCAACGATGTGAAATGAGCAGGTTTGCTGGATGACGTGAGCGAATGTCCCAGATGATGCGACATACACTGTCCAGGCAATTCCTGTCATCCTAGCTGACACTGAGCTAACCCCTGGGCATGTGCAAGAGGCCACATCAAGGGTGCCCTAGCTGGGTTATCAGCAAACAGCAGACACAAGAGTGAGACACAATCAGCTACAATCAGGAGCAAAATGATCATATAACCCCAGCCCAAATCACCATCATGACCATGGAAACAAAAAGCTAAATAAACAGTTGCTGTGTGAAGCCATTAAATTTTGTTTTGGTTTATGACTCAGTGAAATCTTACAGATATACTGACTGCATGGGAAGGGAAATGGCACTTGTTAATTAAGGAAACATTATGTTTTTCAGTATGAGTTTGGACTTTTTTGCTGTTCCTGAAAATTAACGTTGGTCTCTCAGAGAAGTGCCTATATTTGCCCTTAGCATGTCATAGTTTAAAAAATGTTGTCTGCAGTTCACATTGGTTCAATTGTCCAAGGAATAAGAAAACCAGAGACAAAAGGTCTTAATGGTTGGTGTGTCTCTGGGATCCTAACGGCCCTAATGGCTCTCCTCCAGATGAAGACCTTGCACTGAACAAATGGAGGGAGGAGCTGGAGGCAGAGAGTAGGACATTCCTGTAAGGAGGATAGCAATTAAGGAGAGGTGTGGTTGGAGATTATCATAGAGAAGTGAAGAAGATGCTAGAATGAGAGCCAGAATCTCAGAAAAGTTGAATTCCAATTGGACTGTGTTGGGAAGGGCCTAACTTACTGCAGTACTCTCTCTCTCTGGTGCCCTAGGGTAAGTTCTAGTTATCAAGTTGTAAAATATTTCCTATCCTACTTTATCATTTCCCTTTTAAAATGACTCCATACGTATACTAATACAAATTTTGTAGATTTTCTCTGCCTGGTGCGGTAACCTTAGGGAGACTACAAGGAGCAGCTAGGGAAAAAAAAAAAAAAATGTGTAACCCTAAAGAGGACTGAAGAGAGACACCTAAACTGACTGTCTTTTCCGCCTCCTCCCCCATATGGTAGAGGAAGCTGACTTCTGAAAGAAGAAGGCAGGAAGAAATCTGAGTTTCAATACCTAGAAACAGATAAACATGCCTGAGGTCCAGAATTATTCAGAAGATGCTAGATGAAAAAAGTCTCTTTTAAGCAGGTTCCATTTGTACATTTTTCCCTCTTGAAATAATCTGCTTGAAATGATTCTTGGTTACTACTAGATGGAGAGGTTAATGCAAATGAAATACTAAACCAATATGTAGCCAATTTCATCTTTTGAATTATCTTAAGTAGCAATCCTGTCTTCTCCGGAGGCATCATTTTCTTTCTTGTATTACACTTATTTTTGAATACATATTACATCTTCTGGTGCATTGCAAGCTATTCAAAAGAAAGAGTCAGGCACTGGTCATTAATGAAAACCATGAGCACCCAGAACTAGACATTATTTTGAGTAGTTGTTCAGTATCCTTTTGATTTACTGTAATAAATAAATGGGTAAATAAATTCCTGAATATTTACACATTCAACAAATACCTAAAGGAATGAATTCTATTAATGAGTAAAGATATTTTACTTCAAGAGTGAAGAGAACTCTTGAGAAGTCCTGGAGTTCCAAGATGGTGGAGTAGAAGGATGTGCGTTCATCTTCTCCTGTGAGAAATCCAAATTTACAACTGTCTGCTGAACAACCGTCAACAGGAAAATGTTGGATCACAATTTTTTGGTGGATGACTGAGCGACTGAACTGAACTGACCTGAACCAAAAAAAGATACCCTACATCCAAGGGCAAAGGAGAAGCCCCAGCAAGATGGTAGGAGGGGCGAAATCACGTTTAGAATCAAACCTCATATCTGCCACAGATGCTCAGAGGGCTCAAACAAAACCTTGTGTGCACCAAGAGACCCCACAGAGACTGAGTCAGACCTGCCTTTGTGTGTTTGAGTGTCTCCTGAGGAAGTACAGGTCAGCAGTTGCCTGCCACGGGGGCAGGGGCTCTGGGTAGAGCAGACCTGGGTATGGCATAAGCCCTCTTGGAGGAGGTCGCCATTAAACCCCCACCAAAGCTCAACATTCAGAAAACGAAGATCATGGCATCCGGTCCCACCACTTCATGGGAAATAGATGGGGAAACAGTGGAAAAAGTGCCAGACTTTATTCTTCGGGGCTCCAAAATCACTGCAGATGGTGACTGCAGCCATGAAATTAAAAGACGCTTACTCCTTGGAAGGAAAGTTATGACCAACCTAGATAGCATGTTCAAAAGCAGAGACATTACTTTGTCAACAAAGGTTTGTCTAGTCAAGGCTATGGTTTTTCCTGTGGTCATGTATGGATGTGAGAGTTGGACTGTGAAGAAGGCTGAGTGCCGAAGAATTGATGCTTTTGAACTGTGGTGTTGGAGAAGACTCTTGAGAGTCCCTTGGACTGCAAGGAGATCCAACCAGTCCATTCTGAAGGAGATCAGCCCTGGGATTTCTTTGGAAGAAATGATGCTGAAGCTGAAACTCCAGTACTTTGGCCACCTCATGTGAAGAGTTGACTCATTGGAAAAGACTCTGATGCTGGGAGGGATTGGGGGCAGGAGGAGAAGAGGACGACAGAGGATGAGATGGCTGGATGGCATCACTGACTTGATGGACATGAGTCTGAGTGAACTCTGGGAGTTGGTGATGGACAGGGAGGCCTGGTGTGCTGTGATTAATGGGGTCGCAAAGAGTCGGACATGACTGAGCGACTGAGCTGATCTGATCTGATCTGATAGAGCCACCAGAACTTACACAGGACTGGGGAAACAAACTCTTGGAGGGCACAAACAAAACCTTATGCACACCAGGAGCCAGGAGAAAGGAGCAGTGACCCCACAAGAGACTGACCCAGACTTACCCGTGAGTGTCCAGGAATCTCTGGCAGTGGCATGGGTCAGTGGTGGCCTGCTTGCAGGGTCAGGGTACTGATTTGGCAGTGCTTGCATAGGACCTTTTGAAGGAGGTCACCATTATCTTCATTACCTCCACCATAGTTTCACCACAGGTCAAACAGAAAGGGAACACAGCCTCGCCCATCAGCAGATAATTGGATTAAAGATTTAAGGATTATGGCCCTACCCATCAGAAAAAGACCCAGTTTCCACAGTTTGGAGAAGGAAATGGCAACCCACTCCAGTGTTCTTGCCTGGAGAATCCCAGGGACAGGAGAGCCTGGTGGGCTGCTGTCTATGGGGTCGCACAGAGTCGGACACGACTGAAGTGACTTAGCAGCAGCAGCAGCTGTTTTTCTGGAGAAGGCAATGACAACCCACTCCAGTACTCTTGTCTGGAAAATCCCATGGACGGAGGAGCCTGGTGGGCTGCAGTCCATGGGGTCGCTAAGAGTCAGACACGACTGAGCGACTTCACTTTTCACTTTCACTTTTCCACAGTTAGTCTGTCCCATCAGGAAGCTTCCACAAGCCTCTTATCCTTATCCATCAGAGGGAAGACAGAATGAAAACCACAATCACAGAAAACTAATCAATAATCACCACCCTTACAGCAGAAAATAAAAGAACTAAAGAGCCTCTTGATGAAAGAGGAGAGTGAAAAAGCTGGCTTAAAACTCAACATTCAGAAAACTAAGATCATGGCATCTGGTCCCATCACTTCATGAAAAATAGATGGGGAAACAGTGGAAACAGTAAGAGACTTTAACTTCTTGGGCTCCAAAACATTGCATATGTTGACTGCAGTCATGAAATTAAAAGACACTTACTCCTTGGAAGAAAAGCTATGACCAATCTAGACAGCATGTTAAAAAGCTGAGACATTACTTTGCAACAAAGGTCCATCTAGTCAAAGCTATTGTTTTTCCAGTGGTCATGTATGGATGTGAGAGTTGGACTGTAAAGAAAGCTGAGCACCGAAGAATTGATGCTTTTGAACTGTGGTGTTGGAGAAGACTCTTGAGAGTCTCTTGGACTGCAAGGAGATCCAACCAGTCCATCCTCAACGAAATCAATCTTGAATATTCATTGGAAGGACTGATGCTGGAGCTGAAACTCCAATACTTTGGCCACCTGATGCTAAGAACTGACTCACTGAAAAAGACCCTGATGCTGGGAAATATTGAAGGCGAGAGAAGGAGACAACAGAGGATGAGATTGTTGGATGGCATCACCGACTAGATGGACATGAGTTTGAGTAGGTTCCAGGAGTTGGTGACAGACAGGGAAGTCTGGCGTGCTGCCGTCCATGGGGTTGCAAAGATTCAGACATACTGAGGGACTCAACTGACTGAGATATAGTGAGGCCCTCCCTGGTGGCTCAGTGGTAAAGAATCTGCCTGCCAATGCAGGAGACACAAGTTTTATCCCTTGGCTGAAAAGATGCCCAAGAGAAGGGAATGGCTACCCACTCCAGTATTCTTGCCTAGGAAATCCACGGACATAAGAGTCTGGTGGGCTACAGTCCATGGCGTCACAAAAGAGTCGGGCACAACTTAGTGACTAAACAATAACAACAGCAAAGATACAGTGAGTAAAACCCAGAAAAAAATGAGGCTAAGAGGTACCACGTTAAAAACAGATCTCAAACAATATGCTTAGTTGGGTGACCTAAGTTCAGGAAAGAATCACAGAGACATCTAGCTGAATAGCTTATAGATTTATGAACCTTTTTCACTTTAGTAAGGAGAAAAAATCCATTTTAAAAACAATAGTTTTAAAATATCTTTTCCATGTTAATTTGAAGGCATTTATATATACACACACATTTTCTACACACATTTTATATTTCCAAGACAGAGTAAAACTATAGAGCACTAAGTTGAGAGACAATTCTAGGCTATTTTAAAGGATAATAGCGAATAGTTTCCACATAGATGTCAATTTAATTTACTTGATAGGCAATGTGCTACTTTAATTCTCACCTCTCCTCCTCCTCGGACATTCTTGCTCCATCTTCCTTCATACTTTGTGGAAAATCCAAGCATATCACAAGATTGCTAGAAAGAGTTCTGAAAATTCACACATCTAAACAAGTCAGGGAGGGGATCTTTCATAGTCAATATATAAAATCTGAATTAAGTCATTTAAAAATACATACATAAAAGTTACTTGATTATTCTCTAGAATAATAGCACAAGCTAAATTATCTCTCATACAGTCCATAATCAGAATACACAAATTGGTTAGTACTTATGTATTTCCCTGTGTCTCTGAACTTGCAACCCCAAACCTTCTGATTTTGTCCCAGTAAGATAAATTCAAAGACTTTGTCTCTTGCCTTTGGCATTAATTTGAGAAATTACTCAGATACCTTCTCAAATGTATAGATCTTTCTAAAATGGCACAAGGCAGATTTAAATGGGTATAATTTCAAAGCCGAGCAGAAAAGATTAAATGTTCATCCTACAGATTGAACATATGAAGAGATTTTAGGGTAAGTCCCTTTTGAAAATCCTGCCCTTGAGAGATAGCTCACTTTTCATCACACATTTAGATTTTCATTTCGTTTTTGCCACTTTCACAGAACATCCTGAAACTGTTTCTCCTCTTGTGGTTGCACTTTAACGCTGGATCTAATAGCAGAAACCACTTTCTTTCCTCTTATATTAAACATAAGCCCAATGTGAATAAGTTAATTTTATTTCTCTCCTGTTGTGGAAGTTCAGTCCAAATGTCTATAAAAACATTTCCAAGTTCTCTCTTCCATATTTAGATTTTAAAAGTTCATCCTTCACAAATACAGATTTGAAAATTATTTCCACAAATCCTCTAAAGAAGCCTATTACATTTCATTTTGAATGACTGAAATTTGTTGGAACAGCAAGCAATAAGACTACACATATTTGCATACACACTGAAAAGTTATATAATCTGAATATTCTCTTTTACTAGCATTTTAGTAACACATTATCACATCTTTCATGATGGAACCACAAAATGTAACCTTTCAGAAAATGCTTTATTTTTTTCTGAAATTATGTTTTTAGGTAATGGCTTTTAAATTTTGAATAACACTGCTGCTGCTGCTGCTAAGTTGCTTCAGTCGTGTCCGACTCTGTGTGACCCCATAGACGGCAGCCCACCAGGCTCCCTCGTCCCTGGGATTCTCCAGGCAATAACACTGGAGTGGGTTGCCATTTCCTTCTCCAATGCATGAAAGTGAAAGTGAAGCCGCTCAGTCATGTCCGACTCCTAGTGAGCCCATGGACTGCAGCCTACCAGGCTCCTCCGTCCCTGGGATTCTCCAAGCAAGAGTACTGGAGTGGGTTGCCATTGCGCACTAGCCATAGTCTAACACCTAGCCCTTTGCTATTTAAATAAAGACAATAATTTTTCTTGGACAGTCTTTAATGAAATTTTAAAAATCTACTGCAAAAGCGAGAAAAGGAAAGAAAAAAGAAGGAAGTAGGGAAGGAAGATAAATAAAATAACAGAATAATGCAACAGAAATATAAAGAATTCTCTCCTGGCTTTACGGCATAAGGACAGTACTGAATTTACAGCTAAGGCTTCCCTAGAAGTGAACATACAGCAAAGAAGCAAAAACCTTTTATGTACAAACATCTCTTAAATTTATGTCTATAAAGTGAAAAGTAGAGGTCCCACACTTGGAAACATAACTATGACCAATCACAGACTCACAGACTGCCTCACCTACATTAAAAGCACTTATTGAGCATATTACAGACTTGAAATCGCCTTAAGAAATATCTATAAGAGTATCATTTCAGGATGGTTTATGATGAACAAATTCCAGTTAGCTGATTGGAGTTATTTTGCACAGGAAAAATCATATAGAAAAGCTGTAGACATTAAAGGGCTTCCCTAGTGGCTCAAATGGTAAAGAATCTGCCTGAGATGTAGGACACCCAGGTTCAATCCCTGGGTCGGGAAAAGCCTCTGGAGAAAGAAGTGTTTACCCACTCCAGTATTCTTGCCTGGAGAATTCCATGGACAGAGGAGTCTGGAGGGCTACAGTCCATGGGGTCACAAAGAGTTGGATACAACTGAGCCACTAACACTAACTGTAGACATTAAAAGTCAACAGAATCATCTATAACAAAAATGCTCTGAAATGTCAGATGTTAAAATAAGACATACCCTTGTGATTTATGAGGCAGGAAAAAAGAATTTAAATTTAAGGAATAAACCTTAACAAAATATACAACAGCTTGAATCTCAACTGAAAGAATGGCAATTTTTGTACAGTTCCCTGAAGGGCATTTAGTTGATCCATGGCTTTTGATGTATGGCCTTGAAATTTGTTTTTAGCCACGGAACCACTTGTTCAAATAGGAAAAGAAAAAGTAAAGATTAGTTCTGATCCCTAGAGCTGAGCTAGTATCTGATAATCTTCCAGTTTTAGTCCACATGCAACTTTACAAGAAAATCCCTAATTAAAGTCTCACCAGAGTAGATGAAGAAAAAGGGAAGGATGAGGAGGGGGAAAAAGAAAGAAGGTGCCGGCAACCTTGTACATCCCTGGGGAAATTTTCACCCAAACCCCAATCCCAATTTGGGACCTTAAGAAAAAGACTAAGAGAATCGTAGAGACTTCTGATGTTTTTGAGCCACTGAACCAGCAGCTACCTACCTCCAAACTTCTGTACAAAAGAAAAACAAGTCCTAATGTGTTTAAGTCACTATGACTAATCATCATATTAGTTATATTAGTCATATACCTAACTGATAGAATAGCCAACTACCTGACATTATTCAAAGCATTTCGCGATGCCCCTATTGCCTACATCCCCACTCCCCACATTCCCCTTGCATCCCTTAACACACACACTGACACAGCCCAGCACATGTCCACATGCAGATACACATGCCTCATTCATCAGTTGGCCTAAGCCTGAAATTCCACAATTTGAGACTCACTTCCTTCTGGAAGTCCTTGATTTCATTCACACTACAAATACTTCTAGAATTAGTAACACAAGCCTTAAACCTTCATCCTTTCAACAATCCTTTATAGCTTATTTATTGTGCTGCCCACAGTATTGTGATTCCTTTTACAAGGGATCTAAAAGTAAATAAGAAGCAATCACTGCCTTGAGGATGCTACAGTGCAATGATAAAGTCAGCCTGAAAACTCACATTATTTTAAAAATAGAGTCTAGGTGCTCAGAAAGATGTGTGGGCTTGTGTTATGGAGACTTGAGGAAGGTAAACCAAATTCATTATGGTGAGTAAAGGAAGGTTTCCCAGAGAAACCTCCGTTTTAGTAGCAGGGTCAGGACCAGTAAGAGTTAGTGTGTGCAAATACATGTATGTGGGGGGGCGTTGGGGGGTAGTGTGGGTAAAAGGAAGGATGCTGGGTTAAGAGTAAAGAGGTCAGCAGAGGGTAAATTCTAGGCCTCTAAGTGCGGAAAGGGCTTCCCAGGCAACTCCCGCCTGCCAATGCAGGAGACGTGGGTTTGATCCCTGGGTCAGGAAAATCCCCTGGAAAAGGGAAATGCCATGGACAGAGGAACCTGGTGGGCTACAGTCCATGAGGTCAAAAAGAGTCAGGCATGACTTAGCAACTAAACAACAACAAAGTGTGGAAAATAATGAATGTTTCAATCTAACTGGCCCAGGGGGATCCATAAGTGTCTTGTAAGAGAGGAAAGGCAGAGTCTCGGGAACAATTTTATGAGTTTAAACTTTATGCTGGAAGTCAAAACCACTAAAGCCTTCTAATACATGTTATGATGTGAATAGATTTGAGTTTTATAGAATTATATTTTTTAATAATTTTTAGAAAGAGCTAAAAAGGAATAAGGCAGAAGGCAGGAGTCCAAAGAAGACGTTATCTCAGGAACCTAAGCAAACAGTGATAAAGGCCCGTGGTGGCAGCAGAGGCTCTGGCGATATTGCTGGTTAGGATATGATTACTGGAAAATACTTATGAGATCAGTTGGTCAGGGTTTGGTAACCAAGCAGATTTGAAAAGTATATAAGCAGAAAGGTAACAAATGCTGCCTAGATTCCTCACTTGAGCCATAATAATATTTATAACTCTCCATATTAAACTTTTAATGGATTCCACACAAGTGGAAAAGTTGAGTTTTAAACACAAGCCACTATAATGCCAAAGCCTAATAAACAGTCACTGCCTCCCACTGCTTAGCAGCCGACCCTGACATATACCAATATTAGGAGAAGGCATTTTGGTGGGGGATGACAGAAAGAATAGATACGCCTCATTTATTTTTTCCTTTTTGCATCTTCTATAAGAGCCAGAGACTTAACATAAAAATTCTCACAGTATTTCTAAAATCTTTTCCACTCACTGTAAGTGAAAATACTTTCTGATGGAGATGTTAGAGGCTTATAAACAGTATATGGCCAGATGGAAATCCCATAACAGAGGCCTAGATATGCCTGTAGGGGGTTAAATGTAAGTGCTCAGCTTCAAAAGTTTCTTCTGAAAAATGACAAGTATTCTGGTGTCAGTGCTATTTCATTGCGCTCACTTTTCTCTCTTTCCTCATCAAATCTGAATTTCCAGTCATTAGTCACTGTGGAATGTGGGATTCTCTCAAATGAGGTTTCAACCTGACACCAGCACACTGTCACCTTTCCATAGCTGAAATAACTCGAGGCATTCATATAATAACCAACCCTAGAGATGTGTAAATAATCTGCCACAGGCCGTCAGTGATTAGGACTCTTTGTCTAAAAATGTCCTTAGGTCAACTAGCAGGATGCTGTTCTTCTAACCTCTTCCCATTCTGGTTTTGTTTTGTTTTGTTTTTTCCATTTGCTGACTTCTCACAGGATATGAAATTGAGTGCAGTGACACAGAACCATGAAGAACCTTTCAGAATTAATGAAGACCATACAGCATAGTCCGTGTTTCATTCATCCTTAATTCGCAAATGAAGTCTGTTGAGGATATTTATAAACTATGTCTTCATGGCTACTAATGCTCCCTTGTTCCTCAAAAGATGACTTCTCAGTCATAGAAGGTCTAAGAGATATTAAGAAAAAAAATTAAGACCTTCTTAAGAAAAGACCTCTTAAGACCTCTTAAAGACCTCTTAAGAAAAGAACACCTGTGTTTTTATACCATGAAGAATGTCTTCTAATCCCAAGAAGAATGGAGGGTATCCTTGACTGTCTAAATTTGCTAATCTCCTGATACGAAATATTTGAAATTGCTTTAGCTGATCCCCAATCCATCACACCTATGCAGACAAAAATCACTGACATTGAAAATTAAAATCCTGCACTATTTTATAAGGCATGTTTTGTTCACTAGGCTGATAATGAGTTCTTTTTTAAGGTATCACTGATTCAGCCACTTGTCACTGACTGTCAAAAATGGCAGATTGCTCTTCTGATAAAGTGACACAGCATGATATACATCTCTGAACACAGACTGCTATTTAAGTTGTGGAGCTCACACCTAAGCAAGCAATACCATTAATTGGAAAATGTCTTAAGAAAGATCACATTGTGTTGCAACAATAGACTACCCAGTTATGGTTTTGAATATAAAGAATAAGAGAAAATGCTAATTTTCTATTCAGTCCATACAAATCATTAAGTATATTTCCTAGTATGGATAAATATTTATTTTCCGGTCCTAGATTTGGCAGAAATGCTGCCACTCTGAAACCATCTCTGTTTTAGTAACATTCTTCTTTCATAAAGTTCTCTTAGTTCTAACACTATCATATTCTCATATTAAATTACTTAAAAATAATAATTACTAATCTTCCAAACGTACCCTGATGCCTGCCCTGCCTAGGAGGACCATGAAGGTGTGATTTGCTCTGGGCAACAGAGGCCTGGGCTCGTCTCCAGGTGAACTCACTATCTTGCATGTCCTATGTGACAAATGGCCTCCTGTTGTAACTGTCTAGATTCACTCTTTCCCCAGGTTGCTTGTTTGGGTTTTTCATCAGTCGCAGAAGAGGAGCACTGGATGTGTTATCCTAAAAGTCAAATTTAAGTTGAAGTAAAGACAAATGAGCCAGACCAGTTGAATCCACCCTAGAAATCAATGAAAAGTTAGTGTTGTAGCCAAACTACTTCACATCTCTCTGTTCAGTCATCTCCAAAAGCAATGCCTTAGGACTTACCAACTCTAATTTGAAATCAATCTTATTCTCTTGCCAGAGGAAGCTGGACATGTAGAGGTATCCAACTGGAAAATCAATTTTGGTGAAAATGGCTAAATAGCATGTGATTTATATACTTATCACAATGGCAATACTACTAAAACCCCACATAAATTAAAGAGATCCCCACTAAAAAAAATAGAAATACTAAATGTGTTCTAGTTAACAACAGTCTCCATGTTTTGAATTTCAAGTTGATATTCCCTAATTTGATAACCGAATCCCCTCTTTTGCAAAGATGAAGATTACCCATGGAATGTCCTCCCAAGAAAGGACTGAAAATTAATATGGAGTGGTGTGCATATCTCCTGAGCTTCATCTTGTGGCGAAGACCTGGCTAGCTGCAAACTTCCCTTTTCCCTTTCCCCCATTTCAGTACCTCCTGAACCACCAAGTACTCAGTCCAAAGTATCTGATTCAAGAGAAATCTTAAAACATTTATTCAGAACCAAGATGAATTTATCAAGTTGGATTTCTACTACATGGGCATTCAATGCATGCAACATTTGTTGAGGCAGCCAACAGGCAAGGTCCTGAGTAGGATCTTATAGAGAAGATAAAAATGAATATTCATTTAGGAACTTAGATCTAACAGGGGAAAACCCAAGTATGTAAATGACTGCAATAAAAAGATACTCATTCTTCAGTTTTCAGCTTAAATGTTACTTCAGAAAGGTTCTCCTACTCCCCCCTCCCTAATTCTAAATAGATTTCCTTTGTTAGCCTGTCTCCTGGTATGATTTTGTTTTCCTTCATAACACTTGCCATATATGCAATTATATTGTCTCATATTAATTTGTTTAATATTTGCCTCTGCCACTTAACTATAAGTTAGAGGAAGGCAGGAATAGTTCTTCTTGTTTGTTTGCTTTTCCTTTTTCTCACTGTTAGAACTTTGCACAAATGCTTAGCCACAGTGAAAGCGGGGAGTGAGGAATGGATACTTGCAAAAGCTTTACTCAGTAACCAAAAGTGAAGTGTAAAGAAAGTGCAATTAATTAATTTGGAGAGACTTGGAAAAAGTCCACAGAGGAAAAGAAATTTAGATAACTAGGGTTTCGATATGCAAAAGTGGAGGGAACGACTAACTATATCTCCACAGGTTGTGAGGGAAATGTGAGCAAAAAATAGTGGAGAATGCAAGGCATAATTCTAGAGTAGTGTGTTAGATTAGAATGTCTCATTTATGAGAAAGGAAGTAAAAAATCTGAAGGGAGGTGAGGGAAGAATAATTTAGGAGTTCTGGTTGACATACTAGAAATTTTAGCACTTGATATTACAGCACTTAGTCATAAAGGTTTTTGTTTCTATATGTATCTCTGTTTCTCTTCATCTCAAGAATAGAAATAGCAATGCTAAAGAAACTTTAACAGATTTGGGGAATAATATGAAGATTTTTTTTTTTCTATTTAACAGGTAATCAAAATTCTTGATATTGTTCATGGCAACTACAAAATCAACCTAATATTTAAATGACGAATGATAGAGCACAGTGCTTGGTTTGTGCTTGTTTCTTGGTCATTGTTTTCTTCACCTGAGATTTTATGAACAGCTGGACTTTAGCACAGCACGTGGTACACCAAGGGTCGAACTGTGTGCCACCAACTTCCCTGGTTGAGTTCAGATGCGTAAGCACTGAAATTAGCATTTGGGAAGTAGGTTTTTCCTTTGATGAGATTTTCAATAGCACACTTTGTGGCACTGGGTAAGGATCTGCTCTCATTTTCAGTTTAATGAACATCACTCCTGCCCCGTGGGTTAAGTGCTGGGATGGTCTCCTGTGCCAGGTGGAAGCAAATGGAAAATTACTGAATTAAACCTAATGGTGCATCAAATCCAGCTTTTCCCATCCTGATTATTAGAATGTGTTGCCCTGACTACCTGGCTCTGCTGCTTTCTGTCCCCGTGGCTTTTTTATCTTAAATTTGGATTTGTCCTTTATCATTTTTGACTGTTGGTTTCCAACTGGTCTTTTACTTCTTGCCTGTCCTGATCTTCAAATTGTATATATTCATTGAAATTTTTACTTCCTTAATTATTTCTTTGGCCTGATAATAATCATAATTATGGTAAAGACTAACATTACAAGGAATTTATTGTCTGCCAAGATTGCCAGGACAAATATCAATAACCTCAGATATGCAGATGACACCACCCTTACAGCAGAAAGTGAAGAAGAACTAAAGAGCCTCTTGCTGAGAGTGAAAGAGGAGAGTGAAAAAGTTGGCTTAAAACTCAACATTCAGAAAACTAAGATCATGGCATCTGGTCCCATCACTTCATGGAAAATAGATGGGGAAACAATGGAAACAGTGACAGACTTTATGTTTTTGGGCTCCAAATTCACTGCAGATGGTGATTGCACCCATGAAATAAAAAGACGCTTGCTCCTTGGAAGAAAAGTTATGACCAACCTAGATAGCATATTAAAAAGCTGTGACATTACTTTGCCAACAAAGGTCCATCTAATCAAAGCTATGGTTTTTCCAATAGTCATGTATGGATGTGAGAGTTGGACTATATAGAAAGCTGAGCGCCAAAGAATTGATGCTATTGAACTGTGATGTTGGAGAAGACTCTTGAGAGTCCCTTGGACTGCAAGGAGATCCAAGCAGTCCATCCTAAAGGAAATCAGTCCTGAATATTCATTGGAAGGACTGATGCTGAAGCTGAAACTCCAATACTTTGGCCACCTGATGTGAAGAA
>NW_011495082.1:1436286-1441405 GCF_000754665.1 Bison bison bison
TATTCATTGGAAGGACTGATGCTGAAGCTGAAACTCCAATACTTTGGCCACCTGATGTGAAGAACTGACTCATTTGAAAAAACCCTGATGCTGGGAAAGATTGAGGGAGGGAGGGAGGAGAAGGGGCTGACAGAGGATGAGATGGTTGGATAGCATCACCGACTCAATGGACATGAGTTTGGGTAAACTCTGGGAGTTGGTGATGGACAGGGAGGCCTGGTATGCTGCAGTCCATGGGGTTGCAGAGTCAGACAAGACTGAGTGACCAAACTGAAATTGAGATACACTCATTATTGCATTCTTGAAATAATCCTTCAGTGTGGGTATCATTATTCCTATCTCATAGATAAGAAAATGAGATCTCTAAAATGATAAATAACTTGTCTAGTTCACACATCCGGTAGATGGCAGAGATAGAATTTATACCAGGTCTATCTGATTAAACCTCCATTTTCTTTCCTCCACTACCACACTAACTTTCAAACTCCTGCTTTTTAACTCCTATGCATCCAAACTCCTCATTTCCTATCAATTTTATGACTCACAGCCTGACTACGCCTATGTCCTGCCTCTCCAACTATGACTGATTTATGGAACTCTGGAAATAAAATCAGTTTGCATTTTTCACTTAGCTGGAAAAACACTGAGTATGGAGTCAGAGACATTGGTTAGAACCCAAAGTTCTGAATTTCATACACTTTGCAAGTCCTTTAGAAAGCTGTTAATCTGTTCTGAAACCAGATGGCTTACCTATCAAATTAGAGATCTTCACCAGAGAGTACATCCCAACACTTTCTCCATCTCTGGGATGTGTCCTCAGCCCCTCTGTGCTGGCACAATGACAAGCTCCATATCTACCAATTTCTGACGTCCCACCATATTTGAAATCATATCTCACATATTCCATGTGATTTCTTTACAAACCAATGTTTGTTCTTCTTCTTTTTAAGGATGTACAGTGTCCCACTTATAAGAACCCACTGGAAAAGCCTTTCAGATTTCAATACCTTGCAAGCCTTGAATTCGCTTAAATAATTTTTCATATGTTAGGTCTATAGACACTGCAAACTTGTGAATCATCACATTGTTTCTTTTGGCTGTTAGAAAACTCAGAACCTAAAAACTCAAAACTATCCTACCTCTAGGAACTATTAAGAATTTATGGCATGGTTTTTGTATGTTACATTTGCATTCCATTTCCCTTACTATTCATTATTTACTTCTGTTCTTCTTGTCACAGTCATTCATTCATTCTCTTTATCCTGTACAGGATATATATTGCTGTAAATACGTTTAGAACTATTTTCTGAATTGGAGAATGGGGCAGAAATGTTTACTAATGGATGACTAGATAGGTGAATAGATAGATTCATAAATAAACAAATAAATAAATATAGTATTGCAGGACTTGCTTTTCTACAACTACTAATCAAACAGTAAATTTAGTTTTAGTATGTTTAGGTCTTGATTATTCCACACAAATTTATGCAAGTGTCCAAAAGCAGCATTGTCTTTACCAAACTGAAAACACCTTTAATAATACAATCATTAAAATTGAGATCATCAACAGAATAAAATCTGTCTAATATTCACTAGGATATTGCTTAGAACAAAAAGTGATATGTCAATTTTGTCTGCAAAGTAAGAAATTCCTTATGTCTCTTTGTTAATACCAGCCAAGCAAAGAGAATCACAGCATTGTCAAATCAATCAAACAATTGGACCTTATTAGCACTGTGATTCAAAAGGACATATGCTTCCATATATGAAAGACCATTTTGTCAAGAATGGGGACACCACAGTGTTTTAGGAATAATCCATTTGGATTTATAAAAGTCTTGATCCAGCATAGAACACTGAATCTCATAGAATCAAACTTCTTTTTCTCACCCTCCTCTCAAATTTAAATACCCATATTTCCAGTGGATTGGGGACAAAATAATGGTCTTTTCATTAGGTCTGGTGTTTGGAAAACTCAGAGTATAAGAATACTCTGTGTGCCATTACTCGTGCTGTATTTGAGATCTATAGAAATTCATCCAGATTTATTTTATTCAGTAAATGTTCATCCAGCAACAACAATATGCCTGGTACTGTGCTGGCTACTGAGAGTACAGTGACAAACAAGACAAAGTGTCTGCACTCTTGGCTTTTGCATTCTATGCATGTAAACCAATAATAGTGCAGTGAAGTACAGACAGCACAGAGAGTAACAAAACTAATTGCAGATACTGATAAGGACTTCCAAGGAAATAAAGCACTAAGCATAAATTAGCATACAATCAAGGAAATAATCTATTTAAAACAAAGGTAATAAATTACTGACAGAGCTAAAGCATCTATAGGACATACTTTTCAGAGATTAGCAAGAGAGCCGTGTGTCGTTACCACTCCTAGATGGGAAGAATGAAGGAAGGAGGTCGTGTTAACCAGATTCTAAGGACTGGGGTCATCTGGATGAAGCTGAAACTACAGTGCACCTGGAGTGAGCTGGAGGCACAGAGAGAAAAATAGGCACTGCTTGGAGACATGGAGACACACTCCAGACAGGAGGGCGAAGGGATTCCAGCTCTGCATCAGTGCCACTTATTGGTCAAATGCAACAGGAAGCCAGCTGACAGGCCAGACTGGAAAATATAGACCTGCCATAGTCAGTCCCAGGACTTCCCTGGTGGCTCAGATGGTAAAGCGTCTGCCTACAATGCGAGAGACCTGGGTTCGATCCCTGGGTCGGGAAGATCCTCTGGAGAAGGAAATGGCAACCCACTCCAGTACCCTTGCCTAGAAACTCCCATGGATGGAGGAGCGTGATGGGCTATAGTCCATGGGGTCGCAAGAGTCAGACACGACTGAGCGACTTCACTTTCACTTCTTTCAGAGCCAACTCACTTTCACTTCTTGCAGAGCCAGTCCCAGTGTCCAACAGTCCAGTGGGAAATGGACAAAGATGGGACTGAGGGCAAACCTGGGTTTGCACGAGAATAGAGAGTGACCAGAAAGCAGAGAAGCTACTCTAAATAGCGGTTGGGGATGGTCATACTGGGTGATATTTGAGCAGGAACCTGAAGATAAGGAGGACGCCAGGGGAGATCTGAGGAGAGCATTCCAGGCAGAGAATCAGCAAGGGTAAATGTGCTAATTTCATCAAAATGAATCCGTTTCTGTGACAGTTGACTTCTAATAACAAAAAAAAGTACATTCAAACACCAAGCAAGCAGGTTTAAATAGAAAAATGACTTTATTCAGTTAAGGTATAATTGTTAAGGCTAACAGTGGTATTCAGCAATACATGAACCATGAACTTCCAGATGTTCAAACTGGTTTTAGAAAAGGCAGAGGAACCAGAGATCAAATTGCCAACATCTGCTGGATCATGGAAGAAAGCAAGAGAGTTCCAGAAAATCATCTATTTCTGCTTTATTGACTATGCCAAAGCCTTTGACTGTGTGGATCACAATAAACTGTGGGAAATTCTGAAAGAGATGGGAATACCTGAGCACCTGACCTGCCTCTTGAGAAACCTATATGCAGGTCAGGAAGCAACAGTTAGAACTGGACATTGAACAACAGACTGGTTCCAAATAGGAAAAGGAGTACGTCAAGGCTATCTATTGTCACCCTGCTTATTTAACGTATATGCAGAGTACATCATGAGAAACGCTGGACTGGAAGAAACACAAGCTGGAATCAAGATTGCCAGGAGAAATATCAATAACCTCAGATATGCAGATGACACCAGTGTTATGGCAGAAAGTGAAGAGGAACTAAAAAGCCTCTTGATGAAAGTGAAAGTGGAGAGTGAAAAGGTTGGCTTAAAGCTCAACATTCAGAAAACGAAGATCATGGCATCTGGTCCCATCACTTCATGGCAAATAGATGGGGAAACAGTGGAAACAGTGGCAGACTTTATTTTTCTGGTCTCCAAAATCACTGCAGATGGTGACTGCAGCCATGAAATTAAAAGGCGCTTACTCCTTGGAAGGAAGGTTATGACCAACCTAGATAGCATATGCAAAAGCAGAGACATTACTTTTCCAACAAAGGTCTGTCTAGTCAAGGATATGGTTTTTCCAGTGGTCATGTATGGATGTGAGAGTTGGACTATGAAGAAAGCTGAGCACCGAAGAATTGATGCTTTTGAACTGTGGTGTTGGAGAAGACTCTTGAGGGTCCCTTGGACTGCAAGGAGATCCAACCAGTCCATTTTGAAGGAGATCAGCCCTGGGATTTGTTTGGAAGGAATGATGCTAAAACTGAAACTCCAGTACTTTGGCCACCTCATGCGAAGAGTTGACTCATTAGAAAAGACTCTGATGCTGGGCGGGATTGGGAGCAGGAGGAGAAGGGAAGGACAGAGGATGAGATGGCTGGATGGCATCACCAACTCGATGGACGTGAATCTGAGTGAACTCCGGGAGTTGGTGATGGACAGGGAGGCCTGGCGTGCTGTGATTCATAGGGTCGCAAAGAGTTGGACACGACTGAGTGACTGAACTGAACTGAACTGATAAACCTGATTGTTATGGCAAGGGAAGTGGGATATTGTCAGGTATATTGTCAGAGATAAAGTAAAAATCTTCTATCATCATCTACTGTATTATTAATAAGCTAATTAACCTAACAGTAATGCATACTGTAATAATCTGTGAATGTCTTGAAACCTAGAATTCTATGAATGCTTGATGATATAAATATTAAAACATTACTTTTTTTTTTTTTAAAGAACCAAGCCAAGATCAATTAAGGAATACCCAAATGAATGGGAGTTTTTATGTCAACTTTATGCTGGAACTAGAGAATATTATATAAATAATACCTTAAAAGTGATGAAGAATTCATTTTCCATCATTTTGCATAACTAAAATATAGGCTGAAATAATTTTGTTAACTCACCAAGAGAGAAATATTCTACCAAATCTGGCGAAAGATCTGCTTTTCTAAGGAAATAAAATAAGTTCATTGTATCCAGATTTAGGATAAATCTGTTCCTGCAAGGAGAGGCATCTGTTGTTACTAGCATTTTTTCGTGTGTGTGTGTGAATATGAATTGAATAAGAATTTCACTTTCTTAAGCTTCTTTTTCCATCTAATTTCCAAACTCAAAAGTTCTGGAAAGATT
>NW_011495082.1:1441505-1443445 GCF_000754665.1 Bison bison bison
TTTAAAGGGAAGTAGTTCCTTCCCAAACTCTAAGGACTATAATTTAACTAGAAAGAAGAATAAATATGAATGTTGAGAAATAATATGCTTCTATGTTTGTTTAGCCCAGTTTTAATAAATAACATGGTCTTGTGTTTGTGAAAACCCAAAGAGCATTAGAGCTCTTGGGTAGCAGGAATATACCAGTTAAACCTAAATCATTTGCAGGCCTTGCAGGACTGAATGGAGAGGAAATTAAGGAAATGTTTTTCTTCCCTTAAAATTAAGTGAAAATATACCCAAGGAAAATGGCTGCTGTGATGGTTGATTATCACAGTTGAAATGTCCAGGCTGTTAGACTGGGCTTAGCTTCTGTATGTATCAGTATGATATTTGCATACACATCACCAGGTTTCATGTCTACAACTAAAGCTTTAGCAGAGAAGTTAAGGATGCTAATAATCAGAGGCAATCAAAACTGGGCTGCAGGCCCAACTATGCATCTTCCTAGATGTGTGACCCTAGCTAAGTGGTTCACCTTGCAAACCTCATCAGCTTCATGGGGTGGTGAGAACTGTAGGAAATAAAACTTATCTCCTTACTGCTGCTGCTGCTGCTGCTAAGTCGCATCCGACTCTGTGCAACCCCATAGATGGCAGCCCAGGCCCCGCCATCCTTGGGATTCTCCAGGCAAGAACACTGGAGTTGGTTGCTATTCCCTTCTCCAATACATGAAAGTGAAAAGTGAAAGTGAAGTCACTCACTTGTGTCCGATTCTTAGCGACCCCATGGACTGCAGCCTACCAGGCTCCTCCGTCCATGGGATTTTCCAGGCAAGAGTACTGGAGTGGGGTGCCATTCCGTATCTCCTTACTACTGAGGGTTTTTTCAGGTCCAAAGACCTTCACTGGCCTCTCTACGTGTTCCATTTGCTCTGCCTCTGGGGAAAGACTTTTCTGATTAGTAAATTTGGAAAGGATAACTCTTTACATTGAGCTTCAAGGAGCATGGCCACCAAAGTTATGGAGAACAAAGGTGTGTTGTGCTTTCCCGTGCCTTCAGTCTTACAGGGGAGGCTTGGCCCAGCTCAGCGTTGTCATGATTGGTGAATGAGACTTAAAGCCATGTCTTCTAATATGGCCTCTACTATTAATCAGGGTGACACTTACCCCTCTGCTTCTCTCCCTTATTTCTTAACAAGTTTGGAAGCCCAGTGGGGAAGAGGAAGTGCCCCTTTGGAGATCTCAATATTTACTAAGATTCTACTATTGTGATTGGTCATTCACTGATTGGGGAAAGGGGAAAGGGTTGAAATTGTTGAGTACTCTTCATCACCATTCCTCAGGATTTTATTAACATTTGTTGGATAAAGTATGAAATACTGGAACAGTATGGAACCTTAAAGACCATCTAATCCAATGCCATCTGTATACAAATAGGAACCTTAAGACTTAAGTGTATCCTAGTCCCTCTAGGGACTGAATCAAGACACAATCCACATTTTCAGACTGCTAATTCTCCATACTTCCAATCTGATGTTCTCCTTGATCCCTACTGTACTGCTGTACTACTCTAAATCGGGGATCCATTCTCAGTTTTTCTTCTCTCTTTTTAAATTAATAAGTTTCCCTTTTGTTCTCAATTCACAGTTAGGATTTTGGAGAGAAACTGAGCACCCCAGAAATAAAGAGGAGAGAAGAAAAAAAAAGCTTACATCACACAATTTGACTCAAATAGGAAGTACCATCTTCACATTAATAGTTAATTTTAGTTTTCAAGACAAGACAAAGATTTGCCAGCTCAGTGTTTCACAAAATGTGGTTCTCAGACCAGCAGCATCAGCATCATCTGGGAACTTGTTAGAAAGGCAAATTCTTGAGCCCAGCCCAAACTTACTATGTTAGGCAGCGAGGGCCACCATGACAAAACAACACAGATTGAGTGGCTTTAAAAACAAAAAA
>NW_011495082.1:1443545-1468510 GCF_000754665.1 Bison bison bison
TCGACTTGCAGTCCTGGAGGCTTAGAAGTCTAAGGTCAGGATGCCCACAGATCTGGTTTCTTCTGAGGTCTCTCTTTCTCTCTGGTTTGCAGATGGCTGACTTCCTGCTGTGTCCTCCTGTGGCCTTTCCTCTGTGTGTGAGCACCCCTGCAGTCTCTTCCTCTTTTTATAAGGAAAATTAGTCATGTTGGATTAGGGTCCCACCCTTTTGACCTCATTTAAACTTTAAAAATATATATATTTATTTATTTGGCAGCACTGGGTCTTAGCTGCAACATACAAACTCAATTGTGACATGTGGGCTCTAGTCCCCTGACCAGGGATCAAACACGTGCCTCTGGCATTGGGAGCACAGAATCTTAGCCGCTGGACCACCAGGGAAGCCCCTCATTAAAATTAATTGCCTCTTTAAAGGCCCCATCTCTAAATACAGTCATTTTCTAAGGTACTAGGGTTAGGGCTTCAACATACAAATTTTGGGGAGACACAACTCAATCCATAAACGTATTGAGTAAAAAACTGGGAGGGGGGCCCAGCCATCTGTATTTTAATAAATCCTCAAGGTGATTTTTAATGCAAGTTAACATTTGAGACCTAGTTTGCTAAGACACCATCTTACCATAAGGAAAGGGCAGTCTGGGCTGAGGTGATAGCTTATCATGAGGATCTACAGATTTTTGAGAGAGGATTATTTCTGGTGCATGAAGGCAAACACATACACACCCACTCACAGAAACATTAATCTAGAAGATCTTAGAAGTGGTGTTGTTTCTTAAGCATGTGAGTATAAAATAAAGGGAGTTCTGATCAGAAAGCCCAACTGTGGAGCTTGGGTATAGGCAAGGATCTCATCCCCAAGGTCATGACTGCAAGCATCTATTAATACTGTGAATGCCAGAAGCACATGCAATAATGAACATATTCCCCCATTTGCTATTCTCTCCAGCTGGCCTTGGGAAGTGGATAGAAACTTTTGGACTGAGTAAACCACCCCCAGGAAATATCTTGGTTCTTAGAAAATTCTGGAAGAGGTGGAATCTCCAAAGAGAATTGATGCTCTGTTTTAAAACATTGAAGCCTATCTTGAAATGCAAATATAAGGTGTAATACATTAATGATATAATTATTGAGATCAATTAATCTCAAAGAAAAGATTACTCAACTTCTTCCATGAGGTGGAAAGGGGTTAGAGAACGACACATTTTAAGATTTAAAATCCTAGCTGACTCTCAGAATCACCTGAAAAGATTGTCAAAAAATGGATTTCACAGACCCATCCATATCTGGCTGAAAAAGGAAGATAGAGCGGAATTCTCAATGATTCCTGGCCCTCTGAGTGAGTAATGAAAATAGGAATAACATGCAGAATGAACTGAATTAGTAGCTCATCATTATTAAGCTTCAGAAATCAAAAATAGGACTCATGCTTTTTGTCATATATTTTATAAGAACTGGAAAAAGCAGAGAATAAAGTGAAAGAAGTTTATCACAAAATACCTCCGGATCATAATTTAGATGTCATGACACATAACACTGATATGCCAAATGGAATCAAAATTACTTCCCCGCTCTGTCTTTGTCTTTACCCCACTGTGGCTCTCTACCCAAAGTCTGGCCCTGACCCATTCACCACAACCAGATGTCATGGTGGATGCCAGCCCTTGAGCACCAGTAGCTTTAAACCACACTCATTTCTTAATTACTTACTCTCCTTTGCCATTTCATATCAAAATAATTGCTCAAGAATATAGATATGAGAGCAATTATCCTCCAGTTAAAAAAAAAAAGAAATGTAAAAGCATGAAAAAATAGTATACACACAGCTTTGTCAAAATTTAGAATGAACTTTAAAATCCTATTTTTTCATAGGGTGAGGATCTCAGCAAGCCCATATGATAGTTATAAACGAGATTCTAAAAATTCATTCAGCCCTTTATCTCCCCCAAATCTGAAACAAATTTGGCTGATTTCAAAACAAATTAAGTAAAATAATCTCCTGCTGAAATCTTGGAATGATATTATGCTGTCTTCTTGTCATGCATCTGTGTTTCTAAAAACTCCCTTTCCTTTTATACCAAACTTAGTTGCCTTTATATAAAGGCCTTGCTTCTATTCTTCATTTTTGAAAAGCTGCCTCCTTGTTTTTAAACAATTAGCCTCTAGATGTATGAGAAATAGCATTATGTGTCTTATCTTCCTAACATCAACAGTAATGACCAGAAACTCTGTTACATAGTTACTAAATTGACCTATAACACAGACCTGAAAATTCAGTTGCCCACAAATCAGGACAGATTTATGTGATGTATGGAATAAGTCAGTAAGGTCCTTGCACAGGTTTAATTAGACCAGAAAACCAAAATTACATTTCCTTCTTTATCAAACAGCCTCTTCTCTATTACCAACGTTTCTCCATTAGTTTTCACTTTTGTCCTTCTTTTTGCAATCTTTTTTGCAATTTTCTACCATATTAACTACTTAAACTATATTTTATAAAGGGTCATCAGTAACAATTCATTGGTATAATTTTCACATTCATCTGTGGCTTCAACTGTGTGGCAGTTTGCAATCTCAACCCACTTGATATACTTCCCATAATATCACAAAAGATTGCCTTTAAGTATATCTCTACCATCTGCCTAGATACCAATGGTGAAGAGGTTTCAAATTAATTTTGATAGTTGTAGTTAAGAATGTTAATGAGCTTGTTTATATCATATTTGTCTCCCACACATGAATGTGAAAACAGTATAATTACTGTTTAGAATCTTCCCCTGTGTCTCCGTATAAATTTTGCACCTGTCCCAGATCATTCTTTGGAGCTTTGTGATCTGTTGGCAACATTATACAGCTACCTCTGTTGGACTTGGAGAACCAATGGGACCATTTCGTGTGATTCCTGTGATCTGTGTGAACACAGCATCTCTTTCCTTGAAAGTACTAAGAAAAACAGGCATGTAAGACAAAATGTAGTGTCTGCATACAATTCCCATTGATTTATGGGACAGTTGTTTATTGGGTTCTTCTAAAGACTAAAGAATTGAACTGGTGCTGGGAGTTATGAATGAGATATTGTTATGGGATCTCAAGGAGGTTACAGTAACAAATGAAAAAGCGTAGTATCACAACTAACTCCTTCCCTTGAGTACCAGTGTTAAGCAAAATGTTATACAGGAGATGAGAGAAATGAATGTAGTCTGTCTTTTAGGAGTTCATAGTCAAATAGGAGAGAAGAAGCAAAAAAAGGTAAAGAAAGCTAAAAATGACAAACAGCATCAGTGAGGTAATACAAGGCACTAGGGATTGAAGGAGAGCACAATGATCAGGAATGACTAGAACTGAGCCTCTGCTATTGTAATAAGCAATAATTATAAAAGGTTATCAGAGACATTTCTTTTTATGAGAAGAATCCATGTAAAAATTCATAAAATGGATATTAAAATTATTTTTCAATGTGTTTCAAAATAACAGGATACAATGTACTTGATCACGTATGCTAAACAGAAGCACATTTGGTAGCATCTGATGTGCAGTTTTTCAGAGTGCTTTTATTGGAAGTGGACAGAAGCCTTCCAGGTGTCAGTGTTTTCCCCGGAAAGACATTCTCCATTCCCACATCTCTACACACAGCGAGCGTGACATTAAACGCTAAAAGGACACCGTTGAATTTTAACCTAAAAAAGATCTTTATGAATCTGCCAAATATTTTTTAATTCCAGATATAACTCTCATCAGCAAATGTAACATGAAAAATAAATATGCAGCTGGCTTTCAGGGTCCATGTGTTGAGCATTTGGGAAATTAATCTTCTAGGGAGTGCCACATTATTGTTCTTCCACAGCTAAATCGTGGACATTGTACTCTAAAATGTTCAAAGGATAGGATTTAGTGAATAATTAAATCACAATACTAAAAAGGAAAGATGTTACATGATAAAATCAAGTTGTTGGTTAGTCGCTAAGTCATGTCCAACTCTTTTGCGACCCCATGGACTGTAGCCCGCAAGTCTCCTCTGTCCGTGGGATTCTTCAGGCAAGAATACTGGAATGGGTTGCCATTTCCTTCTCCAAGGGATCGTTCCAACCCAGGGATCAAACTCACATCTCTCTCATCTCCTGAATTGGCAAGAGGATTCTGGTCTAATGTAATTCATGTTTCACATCTTATAGTTTTGGTTGGTTTTATTTTCTTAGTGTTTGATTTTATCCACCAAGACTCCAGATCCCTTAAATGTTAGTATTAGATTGCCTTTGACTTCTCTTCCAAAAGGTCTTCTTCCCCACCTTTTCACTCATCTCATTCAACATACAACTAAATAAAAATGAACCCCAGAGGAACGCAGGGTCAATACTAAGTATTTTATGAGCAAAGATGGAAGTAGGCTATTATCTAAAGAACAGATTCGTATATTAAAAGCTGCTAATCATTCTCAAGACCCTGAAAGCAAGGGAACAAGGAAGTTCAAAAGCTCTCATCCTGGGAGGTATCCAAAATTGGAAGCAGGAAATACACACAGGTATCCGGAAATGAGAAGGAGGGTTAAGATGAAGGGCAGCTTGACACATTCTGCCAAGCACTTCCACCTCACCTGACACTGTTCTCTATGGGTCACCAGCTGCTTTCACTCCAGCATGACAAAGGTGTCATTCCACCTCGAACACACCTCATCATTTAAGGCCTTGCTAAGAACTCACCTCTAGCCTGATTCCTCACCTTAAATTCCCAATAATCTTTCTAGTCTGATTTCCCATTCCATTTTCAGGGCTCTTCTGCACAACTGAATTGACTGTCCGACTACTTGTGCTGCTAACATAGCAGTTTATAAAAAGAGGATGAAAATCAAGCGCAGAAAAACCTGAGACAAGGCTGGGATAGCAAATAAAGCTTAGCCAACTGCGTGGTTCAGCCCTGGTGGAAATGCAGATACAGGTGATCACCAGGTGGAGCCTGGAACTAGTGAATCATTCTAGAAAGAAAACACTTGCTGAATAGCTGGACCAAAAGCTGAGGTCAAAGTGATAGTTCAGAACCATTGATCAGACAAGGCCAGGAGGATAGGAAAGTACTGAATATTAGAGCCGGCAACAAACTTTGGAATCCAGAGATTCTAAAAAGGGTAGATTGTGTTGTAAATGTTAAGTGACACCGTGTACCTAAAATAGTTTCCCATTCTTTTCCCTTAACAGCCCCTACTCTTTTCAGTCTCTCCCAAGAGGGCACAGAAGGTCCCACGACCTTGTCACACCCATGGTGGGGCAGTAAGCCCCTAAAAGCAGGGATTATAGCAGAGTACTGCTTCTGATTCACAAGCCCAATCTAAAAAGAAAAAAAAAGAATGTGGGAAATTGTAGTATTTTTGTACATATTTAAAGTCATATTATTTCTAATGTACTATTAAGGTATTATTTGACACATTATTTATAAACAAGCACTTCCCAGGTGGCACAGTGATAAAGAATCTGCCTGCCTATGCAGGAGATGCAAGAGAGGTGGGTTTGATCCCCGGGTTGGGAAGATTTCCTGGAGTAGGAAATGGGAACCCACTGCAGTATTCTTGCCTGGGAAATTCCATGGACAGAGGAGCCTGGCGGGCTACAGTTCATGGAGTCACAAGGAGTAGGACATGACTGAGTGCACACACACACACACACATTTATGAAAGAATGGATATCTCCAGTTTTTCAACTCTGGGTGCTTGTGTACTCCCTATGCTTCACTGTGTCTGATTGCCTTTATTTCATTTAGATGCCTGCCCTACCAGGACCTCCTGCAGAGTTATCACACAACTATTTTTAAAACAGTTAAATAAATTATAAAAGTATGTTTCACACTTTCCACACTTATCCCCCACCTGCAGCCACTAGCTGGCATTTCTTTCTGCTTTGAAATAGCAATTTTTGATCACCAGAGGCTTATCAGAGTGAAACACACTTTCCTTGCTAGAGTATCCGGAGGGCTAAATCAGCAATAACTAACCCCTCTTTCTTTCAGAAGGTTATTGACATTATCTATACCCAATCAAACTATTAATGGTCATTTAAAAGTAAAATGTAAAAAAAAAATTAATTTGAAGTTTTGCTTGCCTTTTAGTGAATTAGAAATTCAATATATTTAGTAAAAAACAAATACTACATATAACAAATAAAATCAATCAGTTAAGTAAAATTGTAAACGAATGAAACTCAAAAACCGAGTCAATACTAGAGGGAGAGGAGAACACAAACCATGCTCATCTTTCAGGAACTCGGATCCTGCTTGCTTCAAATTCTCCTATCAGGCCGCAGAAACCACAGGATAATTGCTACTCCTTTCTTTCTGTCTTTCTTTTTTATTGAAGGATAATTTCTTTACAGAATGTTGTTGTTTTCTGTCAAACCTCAACATGAATCAGCCGTAGATATACATATATTCCCTCCCTTTTGAAGCTCCCTCCCATCTCTCTCCCCATCCCACCCCTCTAGGTTGATACAGAGGCCCTGTTTGAGTTTCCTGAGCCATACAGCAAATTCCCATTGGCTATCTATTTTACATATGGTAATGTAAGTTTCCATGTTACTCTTTCCGCACATCTCACCCTCTCCTCCCCTCTTTCTATGTCCAGAAGTCTAGTCTCTATGTCTGTTTCTCCATTGCTGCTCTGTAAATAAATTCTTCAGTACCATTTTTCAAGATTCCGTATATATGTGTGTTAGACTAGGATATTTATCTCTTTCTGACTCACTTCACTCTGTATAATAGGTTCTAGGTTCATCTACCCCATCAGAACTGATTCAAATGCATTGTTTTTATGGCTGAGTAATATTCCATTGGGTATATATACCACAACTTCTTTATCCATTCATCTGTCGATGGGCATCTAGGTTGCTTCCATGTTCTAGCTATTGTAAATAGTGCTACAATGAGCAATGGGACACATGTGTTTTTTCCAACTTTGGTTTCCTCAGGGTATATGCCTAGGAGTGGGATTTCTGGTTCATATAATGGTTTTATTCCTAGTTTTTTAAGGAATCTCCATACTGTCTTCCATAATGGCTGTATTAATTTACATTCCTACCAACAGTGCAAGAGCATTCCCTTTTCTCCACACCCTCTCCAGCATTTACTGTTCATAGATTTTTTGATGATGGGAATTCTGACCAATGTGAGGTGATACCTCATTGTAGTTTTGATTTACATTTCTGTAATAATGAGCAACGTTGAGCATCTTTTCATGTATTTGTTGGCCATCTGTATGTCTTCTTTGGAGAAATGTCTGTTAAGGTCTTTTTCCCACTTTTTGATTGGGTTGTTTGTTTTTCTGGCACTGAGTTGTATGAGCTGCTTGTATATTTTGGAAACTAATCCTTTGTCAGTTATTTCACTTGCTATTATTTTCTCCCATTCTGAGGGTCGTCTTTACACCTTGCTTATAGTTTCCTTTGCTGTGCAAAAGCTTTTAAGTTTAATCAGGTCCCACTTCTTTATTTTTGTTTTTATTTCCATTACTCTAGGAGGTGGGTCATAGAGGATCTTGCTTTGTTTTATGTCATCGAGTGTTCTGCCTATATTTTCCTCTAAGAGTTTTATAGTTTCTGATCTTACATTTAGGTCTTTAATCCATTTTGAGTTTATCTTTGTGTATGGTGTTGGGAAGTGTTCTAATTTCATTCTTTTACGTGTAGCTGTTCAGTTTTCCCAGCACCGTTTATTGAAGAGGCTGTCTTTGTCCCATTGTATATTCTTGCCTCCTTTGTCAAAAATAAGGTACCCATAGGTGCATGGGTTTATTTCTGGGCCTTCAATCTTGTTCCATTGGTCTATATTTCTGTTTTTGTGTCAGTACCATACTTTCTTAATGACTGCAGCTTTGTAATATAAACTGAAGTCAGAAAGGTTGATTCCTCCAGCTTCATTCTTCTTTCTCAAGACTGCTTTGGCTATTCGGGGTCTTTTGTGTTTCCATATGAATTGTGAAATATTTTTTTCTAGTTCTGTGAAAAATGCCATTGGTAATTTTATAGGGATCACACTGAATCTGTAGATTGCCTTTGGTAGTATAGTCATTTTCACAATATTGATTCTTTCTACCCAGGAACATGGAATATCTCTCCATCTGTTTATGTTATCTTTGATTTCTTCCATTAGTGTCTTATAATTTTTTGTGTACAGCTCTTTTGTCTGCTTAGGTAAATTTATTCCTAGATATATAATTCTTTTTGTTGCAATGGTGAATGGGATTTATTTCTTAATTTCTCTTTCTGATTTTTCATTGCATACAGAAATGCAAGTGATTTCTGTTTATTGATTTTGTGTCCTATAACTTTGCTAAATTCACTGATTGGCTCTAGTAATTTTCTGATACTGTCTTTAGGGTTTTCTATGTACAGTATCATGTCACCTGAAAACAGTGAGAGCTTTGCTTCTTTTCCGATCTGGATTCCTTTTATTTCTTGTTCTTTTCTGATTGCTGTAGCTATTACTTTCATAACTATATTGAATAATAGTACTGAAAGTGGACAGCCTTTTCTTGTTCCTGATCTTAGGGGGAGTGCTTTCAGTTTTTCACCATTGGGAATAATTTTTTGCTGTAAGCTTATCATATATGGCCTTTACAATTTTGAGGTAGGTTCCTTCTATGCCCATTTTTTGAAGAGTTTTAATCATAAATGGGTGCTGAATGTTGTCAAAGGCCTTTTCTGCATCTGTTGAGATGATCATATGGTTTTTATCTTTCAATTAGTTAATATGGTGTATCACATTGATTGATTTGCATGTATTGAAGAATGCTTGCATTCCTGGAATAAACCCAAATTGATCATGGTGTATGAGCTTTTTGATGTGTTGCTCAATTCTGTTTATTAAAATTTTGTTGAGGATTTTTGCATCTATGTTCATCAGTGATATTGGCCTATAGTTTTCTTTTCTGTGTGTTGTCTTTCTTTGTCTGGTTTCAGTATCAGGGTGATGGTGGCCTCACAGAGTGAGTTTGGAAGTGTTCTTTCCTCTGAAATTTTTTGAAAGAGTTTTAGAAGGATAGGCATTAGCTCTTCTCTAAATGTTTGATAGAATTCTCCTGTGAAGCCATCTAGTCCTGGGCTTTTGTTTTTTGGGAGACTTTTTTTTTATCACAGCTTCAATTTCAGTGCTTTTAATTGGGTTGTTCATAATTTCTATTTCTTCCTGGTTCAGTCTTGGAAGATTGAACTTACCTAAGAATCTGTGCATTTCTTCCAGGTTATCCATTTTATTGCCATGTAGTTGTTCATAATAGTCTCTTATAAACCTTTGCATTTCTTCATTGTCTGTTGTAACCTCCCCTTTTTCATTTCTAATTTTGTTGATTTGATTCTTCTCTCTTTTGTTCTTGATGAGTTTGACTAAAGGTTTGTCAATTTAGTTTATCTTCTCAAAGAACAAGCTTTTAATTTTATTAATCTTTATTATTGTTTCTTTCATTTCTTTTTGTTTATTTCTACTCGGATCTTCATTTCTTTCCTTCTACTAATTTTGAGTTTTTTTGTTCTTCTTTTTCCAGTTGCTTTAGGTGTAAAGTTAGGTTGTCTACTCAATGTTTTTCTTGTTTCTTGAGGTAGGATTGTATTGCTATTAACTTCCCTCTTAGAACTGCTTTTGCTGCATCCCACAGGTTTTGAGTTGTCATGTTTTCACTGTCATTTGTTTCTAGAAATTTTTTGATTTCCCTTTTGATTTCTTCGGGAACCTGTTGGTTATTTAGAAATGTATTATTTAATCTCCATGTGATTGTGTTTCTTTCTGGTGTTTTTTCTTCTAATTGATATCTACTCTCATAGGTTGTCAGAGAAGATGCTTGATACAATTTCAATTTTCTTAAATTTAATGAGGTTTGATTTGTGACCCAAGATGTGATCTATCCTAGAGAATGTTCTATGTGTGCACTTGAGAAGGTGTATTCTTCTGCATTGATGGAATATCCTGAAGATATCAGTGAGATCCATCTCATCTAATGTGACATTTAAGACTTGCGTTTCCTTATTAATTTTGTTTTGATAATCTGTCCATTGGTGTGAGTGGGGTGTTAAAGTCTTCTACTATTATTGTGTTACTGTCAATTTCTCCTTTTGTGTCTGTTAGTGTTTCTCTTAGGTATTGAGGTGCTCCTGTGTTGGGTGTGTAGATATTTACAATCGTTATGTCTTCCTCTTGGATTGATCCCTTGATCATTATGTAGTGTCCTTTCTTATCTCTTGTAATCTTTATTTTAAGGTCTATTTTGTCTGATATGAGGATTGCTACTCCAGCTTTCTTTTGCTTCCCATTTGCATGGAATATATTTTTCCATCCTCTCACTTTCAGTCTATATGTGTCTTGAGGTCTGAAGTGAGTTTCTTGTAGACAGCATATACATGGTCTTATTTTTGTATCCATTCAGCCATTCAGTTCTTTTGGTTGGAGCATTTAATCTATTTACATTTAAAGTAATTACTGATATGTATGTTCCTATTGCCATATTATTAATTGTTGAGGGTTGATTTTGTACTTTTTTCTTCTGTTGTATTTCTTGACTATATACGTTCCTTTAACATTTGCTGTAAAGCTAGTTTGGTGTTATTACTTTTCTTTACTTTTGCTTGTCTGAAAAGCTTTTTATTTCTCCATCAATTTTGAATGAAATACTTGCCGGGTACTGTAATCTTGGTTGTAGATTTTTCCCTTTCAGTACTTTAAATATATCCTGCCATTCCCTTCTGGCCTGCAGAGTTTCTGCTGAAGGATCAGCTGTTAAGCATATGGGGTTTCCCTTGTATGTTACTTGTAGCTTCTCCCTTGCTGCTTTTAATATTCTTTCTTTGTATTTAGTCTTTGTTAGTTTGATTAGTATGTGTCTTGGCATGTTTCTCCTTGGGTTTATCATGTATGGGACTGTTTGTGCCTCTTGGACTTGATTGACTATTTCCTTCTCCATGTTGGGGAAATTTTCAACTATAATCTCTTCAAAAATTTTCTCATACCCTTTCTTTTTCTCTTCTTCTTCTGGAACCCTATAATTTGAATATTGATATGTTTGATATTGTCCTAGAGGTCTCTGATACTATCCTCAGTTCTTTTCATTCTTTCTACTTTATTCTGCTCTTCAGAAGTTATTTCTACCATTTTATCTTCTAGCTCACTGATTCATTCTTCTGCTTCAGATATTCTGCTATTAATTCCTTCTAGAGTATTTTTAATTTCAGTAATTATATTGTTTGTTTCTGTATGTCTATTCTTTAAAACTTCTAGGTATTTGTTAATTGATCCTTGTATTTTCTCCATTCTTTTTCAAGGTTTTTGGTCATCTTTAATACCATTATTCTGAATTCTTTTTCAGGTAGTTTGCATATTTCCTCTTCATTTATTTGGACTTTGTTTGTTTGTTTGGCTTCTAGTTTGTTCCTTCATTTGTGTAGTATTTCGCTTCCTTTTCATTATTTTTTAACTTACTGTATTTGAGGTCTCCTTTCCCCATGCTTCAAGGTTGAATTCTTTCTTCCTTTTGGCTTCTGCCCTCCTAAGGTTGGTCCAGTGATTTGTGGAAGCTTTGTATAGGGTGAGATTTGTGCTGAGTTTTTGTTTGTTTTTCCTCTGATGGGCAGGGCTGAGTGAGGTGGTAATCCTGTCTGATGATTGGGTTTGTATTTTTGTTTTGTTTGTTGTTTAGATGAGGCGTCCTGCACACAGTGCTACTGGTAATTCAGTGATGCTGGCTCTTGTATTCAAGTGGTTTCCTTTGTGTGAGTTCTCACTATCTGATACTCCCTACGGTTAATTCTCTGATAGTCTAGGGTCCTGGAGTCAGTGCTCCCACTCCAAAGGCTCGGGGCTTGATCTCTGGTAAGGAATGAAGATTCCACTAGTGGTTTGGTATGGCATTAAGTGAGATTAAAACAAATATCCGAAAATGAGAACTCAAAGATGAACCCCAGATAAAGGGCAGTTACAAACTCAGGAAAATAATAATTAAAGTAATGGAATGTACACATATACATATACACCCATGAGCAAAGTGAAAACAGTCCAACAAAAATAAAGCATGATAGATTGACCCAGCAAACAAAGGAAACCAAAAATTATATTTACCAGTTAAGAACAAAACTAACTAAAGCACAAAGTGGAAAACAAAGCTAAAGCAAGGTGCCAAGTGGGGAATAAAACAATGAAAATAAAACTAACAAATATGTTGAGAGGAAAGGAAAGAAAGAATAGTTGTGCAAAGTTAAGTAGAGGCAGATGAAGAAGGTTTATACCCATTAAGGATTAACTGCAAGGGGGAAAGAACAGTAGGAAAGGCAAACAAAGGAAGAGATGTAGAAAAAAATATAATTGGTTTAAAAAAAATTAAAATTGTTAAAATGAGAGAAAAAAAAAAGGAACCCCGCCCCGCCACCCAGAACTGCCAAAGCCCAATGTAGAGGCAGGGGTTATTATTGTTATAAAACAACAATAAAAAATGTGACTGAGAAAAAAAAGAAAAGAAAAAAAGCATAATTAGATTTCATAGTGCCAATAGAATCGACAACTACAACAGAGGTAGGGGGAAAAAAGGGGAAAAAATCCAAAAGAATGGGCAAGTCAAAACATAAGAATAATAAATGTTTTTCTGGAGTCACTGCAGTCAGAGTCCCTTCCCTCACTGGGAGTCACAGTCCACATCACCTCTCTTGGATGCCCTCCAACACTGTGCTGATCTTGGACCTGCTGTGGGGGCAGCTCAGATTCTAATCTGGTCCTACTCCTCTGTGTTCTTGCCTCCAATGTCCACAGCTATCAGAACTAGTGTGTTTTCTTTTGTGGGAGCTCTCAACGACCTTTTATATATTCCACAGACACAGAGTCTGCCTAGTTGATCACATGGATTTAATCTGCAGCTTGTATAGCTGGTGGGAAAGTTTTGGGTCTTCTTAGTCACACTGTTCCTGGGTTCCAATTGTGGTTTCATTTCCAGCTCTGCATGTGGGTGGTCCACTGGGGTTTGCTCCTGAGGCTGCCCTGGGGGACTTGGGTTTGCCCCTGAGAGGGCCAGGTGTGGAGGTGGTGCAGCTGCTTGGGTCGGCAGCACCAGGTACTCAGGGGAGTTGGCAGCTAGGGCAGCAGGAAATATAGTGTTCTAGAAGGGTATGGCAACCAGTATTGGCCAATACGCTCCAGTATTCTTGCCTGGAGAACCTGTCCTCCCTGACAGAGAAGCCTGGCAAGCTACAGTCAACAGGGTTGCAAAGAGTTGGACACAACCAAAGCGACCCTGCCCACATAGACATGAGACTTTTTCTGTCTGTGGCAGCTCTTCCGCAGTGAGAATTGAGCGTGAAGGTGGAGCAGCTGCTGGGCTTGCAGGGACCCTGGCATCACCAAGTGTGCAGGGACACAGACTGCTTCCACCACAGGAGTTATGGCCCTGGCCAGTCTTTTTTCGAGCCTCTTGTAACTGGTGATCAGAAAGCCCCTTTGGCCATTCTTTCTCTGTAGCTCCACCGGTTCAGGCACTTAGAGGACTTACTTGCCTAGGATCCTTCTCTGTTGTTCAGTGCATCAGACACATAGAGGGGCGCCCCCTGGCTGGGGTCCTACTCTGTAGTTCAGTGTATCAGGCGTTTGATGGGCCAGTCTCTCTACTATCCAGCTGTCAATGCTGGCCTGTGAGGGAAGAGAGGCTATGGTGATGGCTCCACTCCCTATGCATGACTCAGCAGTATTGTCTTGCTTCCTTGGCTGCCTGGCTCTCCTCCACAGGCATTTCCCACCATGATCTCCTCCCTCACATCCCCTCGACCCGTCTCTGCAGTCAACAGCAGCCTTTGCCCTGGGATTGCTCATCAGTCCCCAGACTCCAGCTCCCAGCCACTGCACCTTCCAGGGGATCTACATCCCTGTCCGGGGTTTGTATGGCTACGTCAAGGACTGTCTGATTCTCATTCCATTTAGGCTGCCACAGATCAGTTGTTTCACTCTCAGCCTTAAATGTTTCCCCTCTGACTCAGATAATTGCCCCGATGTGGGGATCAGACCCCTGCTTCTGTTCCCCCACTCACAGAGGGCAGGTCCAGTCCTACTAATACTCCTGCTTTTCCCCCTAGTTCCTTCATCCTACCGAGTTTCGTGTGGTTCTATATATTCTTTTCCACTGGTCAGGTACTCCTATCTGCTCTCTGTGTCTGAAGGTGTATTCCTGATGTATCCATAGAGAGAGATGTACTCCACTTCTACCTACTCCTCCACCATCTTGTTCTTCCAACCTGCTCCTTCATCATTTTTATGACAGAATATCAAAAACTATCCAGCTGGTTATGTGGCCACAAAGCTGGAGAGTAAGTAGACCAGCCAGCCTCCCTTGCAACTACATATAGTCAGACAACTGAATTTTGGCCAATGGGATATGACTGTAGGTAGTGTGTGATAATTCCAGCTTTTGGCTTTAAAAGATTTGGGTGCTTTTGGTGCCCTTTCTCCATTCTTGTAGGTTGGAACATGATCATGATACTGGTGACCATGCAGACAAGGACAACTGACCTTACATCGAAGAACTCACATATTACTATGACTGCAACGGAAGAGATAAACTTTAATCTTATTGGAGCTATTGTACTTGAAGTGTCCTTCTTTTTCAGCAAAAGATTATCCTTTGCCCTAAATGTTATATCCATCAATCTATGTCTAAGCCTCACAAGAAACTCCCTCTGCCTTACCTTAATCAAACCCAACTGTATGTAGACTTTCCAAACACTCCACCCTACTGAAAATGGGAAACTAGTTCCAAATAAGTGGGTGAAGAAATAGATACAGTTCTCCCTTATCTATGACTGAATTAAGTTTGCCTAAATTAAATTCACCCATTCCTGTCCATTTTAGTTCACTGATTCCTAAAATATCAATGTTCACTCTTGCCATCTCCTGTTTGACCATTTACAATTTACCTTGATTCACAGACAGAACATTCCAAGAGATATTTGGAATGACAGGAAAGTTTTTTGGCCTTGGAGTACAAAATGAAGCAGGGCAAAGACTAACAGAGTTTTGCCAAGAAAACACACTGGTCATAGCAAACACCTTCTGTCAAAAACTTGAGAGGCAACTATACACATAGATATCGCCAGATGGTCAATACCCAAAACAGATTAATTGTATTCTTTGCAGATGAAGGTGGAGAAGCTCTATAAAGTCAGCAAAAACAAGACCAGGAGCTGACTATGGCTCAGATCATGAACTCCATATTGACAAATTCAGATTTAAATTGAAGAAAGTGGAGGAAAAGACTAGACCATTCAAGTATGATCTAAATCAAATCTCTTATGATTATACAGTGGAAGTGACAAATAGATTCAAGGGGATTAGATCTGATAGACAGGGTGCCTGAAGAACAGAGCTTCATGACATTTTACAGGAGGCAGTAATCAAAACCATCCCCAAGAAAAAGAAATGCAAAAAGACAAAATGGTTGTCTTGGGAGGCCTTGCAAATAGCTGAGAAAAGAAGAGAAGCAAAGGCAAAGGAGAAAAGGAAAGATAGACCCATCAGAATGCAGAGTTCCAAAGAATAGCAAGGAATGATAAGAAAGCCTTCCAAAACAATACAATGGGAAAGACTAGAGATATCTTTAAGAAAATTAGAGATACCAAGGGAATATTTCATGCAAAGATGGGCACAATAAAGGACAGAAGTGGTATGGACCTAACAGAAGCAGAAGATATTAAGAAGAGGTGGCAAGAATACACAGAAGAACTGTACAAAAAAGATCTTAATGACCCAGATAACCACGATGGTGTGTTCACTCACTTAGAGCCGGACATCTTGGAGTGTGAGGTGAAGTGGGCCTTAGGAAAGCTAGTGCAGGTGATGGAATTCCATCTGAGCGATTTCAAATCCTAAAAGATGACACTGTTAAAGTGCTGTACTCAATATGCCAGCAAACTTAGAAAACTCAGCAATGGCCACCAGACTTTAAAAGGTCAGTCTTCATTCCAATCCTGAGGAAGGTCAGTGCCAAATAATGTTTAAACTACTGCACAATTGCACTCATTTCACATGTTAGCAAGATAATGCATAAAATTCTCCAAGCTAGGCTTCAGCAGTACATGAACCAAGAACTCCCAGATAGTCAAGCTGGTTTTAGAAAAGGCAGAGGAACCAGAGATCAAATTGCCAACATCCATTGGATCATAGAAAAAGTAAGAGAGTTCCAGAAAAAATCACTTCTGCTTCATTGACTACACTAAAGCTTTTGACTGTGTGGATCACAACAAACTGTGGAAAATTCTTCGAGGTGGGACTATCAGACCACCTTCCCTGCCTCCTGGGAAACCTGCATGCTGGTCAAGAAGCAACAGATAGAACTGGACATGGAACAATGGACTGGTTCCAAATTGGGAAAGGAATACATCAAGGCTGTATATTGTCACCCTGCTTATTTAATTTATTTGCAGAGTACATCATGAGAAACGCCAGACTGGATGAAACACAAGCTAGAATCAAGATTGCTGGGAGAAATATCACTAACCTCAGATATGCAGATGACACCACCCTTATGGCAGAAAGCGAAGAGAAACTGAAGAGCCTCTTCATGAAGGTGAAAGGGGAGAGTGAAAAAGTTGGCTTAAAACTCATCATTTAAAAAATGAAGATCATGGCATCCGGTCCCATCACTTCACGGCAAGTAGATGGGGAAACAATGGAAACAGTGACAGACTTTATTTTTTCGAACTCCAAAATCACTGCTGATGGTGACTTCAGCCATGAAATAAAAGACTCTTGCTCTTTGGAAGAGATGCTATGACAAATATAAGCAGTGTATTAAAGAGCAGAGACATCAGTTTGCTGACAAAGGTCCGTCTAGTCAAAACTATGGTTTTTCCATTAGTCATGTATGGATGTGAGAAAGCTGAGCACTGAAGAACTGATGAACTGAACTGTTCATCAGTATCATCAGTTCAGTGTTCACTGAGCACTGAAGAACCATAACGAAAGCTGAGCACTGAAGAACTGATGCTTTTGAACTGTTGTGTTGGAGAAGACTCTTGAGAGTGTCTTGAACTGAAAGGAGATCAAACCTGTCCATCAATCCTAAAGGAAAGCAACCCTGAATATTCACTGGAAGGACTGATGTTGAAGCTGAAACTCCAATACCTTGGCCACTTGATGCAAAGAGCTAACTCATTGGAAAAGACTGTGATGCTGTAAAGGCAGGAAGAGAAGCAGACAACAGAGGATGCGATGGTTGGATGCCATCAGCGATTCAGTGGACATGAGTTTGAGTGGGAGATGGTGAAGGACAGGGAAGCCTGGCGTGCTGCAGTCCATGGGGTTGCAAGAGTCAGACATAATTGAGTGACTGAACAAAACAAAACAAATATCTATGCCTAAGAGCTTAATAGACAAGAATAGATCATCAATATTCAACAACTTAAATTGCATTAATCAGGATCCTTTTCATTGCAGAATACACTCACTTGCAGATTATAAAGCAAGGGAGCTTAAAATAATGCTATTTAGACACAGAATCCATTGCAAAGAACCGGGAGGATTCAGTGGAACTGAAGTCATCAAGGACCTGAGACAATTTATTTCATCTCTTGAGATTCACCATGGCTTCTAGTTTCTACTTCTCTCTGCACAATTTCTATGTCCCCTTCCTTATCTTTGCAGACCAGCTTTCTGGCAAGGTGGTCACTGGTTACTTGGGACTGTTCATTACCCATGCTATATAAAGAACAGAGTCTCAAAGGAAGGGTTGATGGGCAGAGATGCTCCAAATCAGATCTACCAAAGATGTTAAGTTATTAAATCTCTTCTTCGTGTTCTTAATAGGTCTCCCCTTTGATACCCTTCCTCCATCACTAAAAAAAATCCAAAATCCAATTTTTGATGGGGAGACCTTCTTTCTAGGTCTCTTTGTTCTTTGCCTCCCTGATTCTATGAAACCCCAAAACTTGCCTACACCCTGAGCTAATACAAACACCATCACCCAAAACTGTCTCAGCCCTTCCCGAGAATTCTACCCCAGTATCTTTTCACTTTCCTGTAATCTCCCTCATTTTTCATCCAACTAACATTTTACTTACTGATTTTTTATCTACAACTGATACCACATGCAGGATATATCATGGGGTATGGAGTAAAGAATCACTAAGCCTGGGTCTCACTCAATAAGTCCTCAAAATAAACTAATAATCTCTCAGAATTATACCTGTAGTCTTTGAGACACACTTATGACCTCATTTATCAAAAAACTTTAATAGCCCACTACCAGATACCTATAGTGTATCACAAATTATTTTTAAATAAAAACCCAAATAATTTTTTATAAATAACAATTACTACATCATAACTTATGTATTAAGATATTATTTCTTATAATATTAAAATTTAGTTTTAGGTTTTTAAAACATATTCTGAGGAAATAAAGAAAAGGAAGGAAGGAGGGAAGGGCCTTGCTCAACCTCTGAAAGGCTAACTTGGATTTTATCCCCACACATTCACACGTGTCTTAATGAAGTTAGTGGATGCAGAGAGGTAAGGAAGAAATAACAAGTAAGAGGACAGTATGGGAAGACTGGCTAGAGAGGTAGAGAGGAGGGAGATTTCTTTCAACTGAGAAGCTCAGGGGCTTCCTAGGTGGCGCTAGTGGGAAAGAACCCACCTGCCAGTGCAGGAGATGCAGGGGACATGGGTTCAGTCCCTGAGTTGGGAAGATCCCCTGGAGGAGGGCATGGTAACCCACTCCAGTATTCTTGCCTGGAGAATCCCATGGAGAAGCCTGGTGGGCACAGTCCATGGAGTCGCCAAGACTTGGACATGACTGACGCAACTTAGCATGCATGCATGAGAAAGTCAGAGGAAGACATGGAAGTTAAGTTGGTTTTAGGATGTATTTTGGGTGAAATGAGTGATATGAACATCAGAGAAAGGGATGAAGGTGGAAAAGCATGGGGAAAGTGTGGAAAGAAAAGGGGAAAGTATGGGAAGGAAAGAAACAAAACGTGATATTTGGTTCAGTAAACAAAACATGTGATATTTGGCAGAAACCAACACAATTCTGTAAAGCAGTTATCCTTCAATTAAAAATAAATAAATTTAAACTTAAAAAAGAAGGAAAACATGATATTCTGTCAACAGTCAGACAGAGCATCATCTCCATAACCCTCTACTGTCTCATGTATTCCACAAGTTACAACCTATACTTCTAGAGATCCATTTTGGGGAGACTAAGCCAAACTCTCAAGTGAGTAATATATTAGGTCTGTCTCAGTGATGAGAAACTCTGTTGACTGCCTTGTGTGACTGAGAAGGGAGGGAATAAGCAGAGACTAAGCAGGTGAGTCTTGCTAAGGTGGGGTGAGGAGCAGTAAATGGAGACCCACTGCGTAGTTTCTGCCTTAGTGGTGAATGGATGGAATTGAGTTGGCCCGTATACACTCGGGTCATGACACACAAAGGGAAGACTACGATAAAATACCCATCTTTTCCCTATATTGTTATTTTGCCCAGAGCCATCCCGGAAAGAAAGGAAATGACAAAGAGAATTGAAGTTATAAAGCGCCCAAATAAAAGATCCACAAAGGCACAGGCTTTGTCTAATTTGTTTCTACTTTGTCCCAGAGCACCTACATATTTGTGAAGTGTGTGAACAAATGCCTACCCTGTGATGATCCCTGTGGCTTGGAGAAGCTCATTTATGTCTCACACATAAACACAGATGAGGAGATTCAGGTGCAGAGAGAATAAGAGTCTTGCCCAAGGTCATCTAGCCAGGGAATTGCAGTGCCAGAATTCAAATCCTAGTGTAACTGACTAAAGTTAGCACTGTGATCCACCATGAAAGACTTCTTCATTAGACAGGAAACCAGACCATGACTGCAGTACACAGTAATGTCAGTTTGGCACAGCTCATTCTGATGATAGCATCATTCAGATGGAAACTGGAGGAACCAGTTTTAAGGAAGGGTGAGAAGGTACGGAATATTAAGTGAATCTGAGCCATTAGGTGGACTGTATTATTTAATGGTCTCAAATTTTATTTTCCTCTCATTTAGTTAGGACCAGAATTAGTGAAAACACAAATAAAAGTTTTGTTTTTGTTTTTTTTTTTTAATCTCTGTTTCTCTCTTTGGTTTAGAATTCTGTAGAAGAAAAACAGAAATAGTCCTTCCTTAAACAAATGGCCTCAAAATCTATTTGAAAAGTACCAGGTAATTTCTTAGTTTCAGAAATCTTGATCTGCTGCTAATAAAATTCTGTGAAGGCTGAAATAACCAATTACTCAGAAATATTTTGGTGCTTCTTTGGCAGACTTAAACTGAATTGTTTCTATATAATCATCAGAAGTTCAAAGACATTTATTTTATTGAAGAATGAAAAGATAAGATGAATAAGTGAGAGGAAATATATATTAAATAGTACCATTCATTTTGTATCCATTACTAATGAAATTTGGCAGGTGACATTGTGCATTCAGGCTAAGTCAGTTTCTGAATGTTTCTACTGAATACCAGAGTGATGTGAAGCAAGAGACCAAACTGACCGCCAGCCTCATACTCGCCAGAAAAGAACGGAAATGAGTCAACTATTTTTCACCCACACTCTTGAAACCAAACCTGAAAGGGGAGAAGTTTAATACAAAATACAACTTCATCTTATTTATTACCCTGTTCACATCCGCTAGAACAGTGCCTGACATGAATGTTTATGGAATAAGTGCTTAATAGATAGAAATACTGTCCCTGAGCAGTATTTGTACTTGTTCCTGGTATTTTGGGAAAGTATTCAATGGTTCTTATTTGATAGGGTCTCTGCAAGTAGGATATAAACTATGATTGAGACAGTCTTTTTTATATTGGTTTTGGAGCAGAATCTGACAGCCCTTGCTTCAGGAAACACTTTTAAACTATCAGTGTATCATTGTTGAATGAATGAATAGGTGACTTTTTCTATTGTTCCCTCAAGCTCAATATAGGAATATGCAGGAAAGTAAGAACAAGGGAACACAGTGGATTACCCACACAGCTCTTGAGTTTCCTGAGACTGCAGACAGACATATTCAAGAGCCATTTAGATATCTAATAGACATCTTGAGCTAATATGTCTAAAACAGAACATCTCATTTTCTCCCCTGTAAACTGGTCTCCCCAATCTTCTCTCAGTAAATGAGCTTCCATCTAGACAGCTGCTCAGGGCAAAATCCTAGAAAGGATAGATGATTTCTCTCTTTTCCTCATACCCTTTATCTAAACTCTCAGCAAGTAAACTCTGCGCCCAGAATGTATCCTGTTTGTCCTTATGCTGTTTGATCTTCATCCAATCCCAATCATGCACCAGGTAATTTTTCAGTTGTAGAAGCTATGACCATTTTAATTATGAATATTATTTCACTCCTTTGCTTATAATTTCCAATGGCTTCCTGTCAGAATAAAAGTCGAATCTATGGTGATTTCTAGGCCATGTGTAGTCAGGAGCTCTCACTAACTCTCTGACCTCATCCTCCACCACACTGCTTCTGTCAGGCTGGCTTGCTTTCTTCTGTTTAAAGATTCTCATTGCAAGGACTATCCAGCTGCTATTTCTGTGTCTGGAATGTTCTTCCTCCAAATCTTTATGTGGTTGATTCCTTCTTATCATTTATATTTTAGCCCCAAAGTCTCCTTATCTAGGATGACTTCCCTGAATAATTTTGCTTCCCCATGAAACCCACATGCCAGGTATTTCTAGCACGTCACCCTGCTTTATTATCTCCATAGAACTTAATACTATCCGAATGAATATATATGTTTGATTATTTTGATAAAAGGAAGCATCTTATTAGTCTTGTTCTTTGTCACATCTCCTAGACCTTAACAAATGTTTACTGAATAAATGAATGTTTTCTGCAAGCCTCTGAGCAGTATTTGTATTTATTTGTGATACTTTTATGGAGAGTTCATTGGTCCTTATTTGATAGGGTCTTTGCAAGTAGGAAACAGGCCTCCTAGGTGGCTCAGTGGTAAAGAATCCACCTGCAATGCAGGAGACGAAAGTTCAGTCCCTGGGTTGAGAAGATCCCTTGGAAAAGAAAATGGCAACCCACTCAGTCATTCTTGCCTAGGAAATCCTATGGCCTGGTGGGCTACAGTCCATGGGGTCACAAAAGAGTTGGACACTGCTTAGTGACTAAACAACAGCAATTGCAAGTAGGATAGAAACCATCATTAAGACAGTCTTTTTATACTGGTTTTGGAGCAGAATCAGCCTTCAATTCAGGAAACACTTTTAAACTGCCCGTGTATCACAGAGCCAATTCTGACACATGTATATCAAGAATGTTTCCTCGATTCTGTATGTATAGCATTCAATTTTTTTTTGTAAATATTACCCACATCTGACATGTCTATTATAGCAAATGATTCTTTTAACCACACATTTGCCACTGTTTCTCTGCCTTTCCCCCTCATTTTTATTTATATTGAAAACTTGCTACATGTAAGTGGCTGTGTTCTAAATGCTGACAGGGAAAAGTAAACTACAATGGCAGAGAGATCTGGTGTCACTTAGCCAAGTGCTTCTTCAAGTAGCTAAGTTCTCATTAGAAAGCCAACTTTCCAGAGTAGTTCAGAGGTGTTGTTTAGAATGATCCCACCTTACTGAGCCAACATGTCCTGTTGTGACACCCGGAGGCCACTTGCCCTGGAGTGCCACCAAATGGCACTCTATCCCAATCACCACTAAATATGAACCCCGAAGCCTGATCTTCAAACTCCAAGAATGCAGCCTGCATCTACACGAGGAGAGACTGGATTTTCTTTAAATGATTTAAAATGGTTTTAGTTTATTATAACAACCAAACCTTCATATTTAAAATAATTGCATTAACTGCCATTGCAAACAAAGCTGCATTGATATTTTTAAGTTCATTTTTTATAGTATTTACCATTTGCCCCTCTGCTCATCTACTTGTACTCAAATCACAACACAATTCTTATAGGATTTTTTTTTTTAATTTCTCTGTTGGAGAGAAGGGTAAGAATCCAACTTGAAAAGACAAATTCTAGAGAAGAAAATTAATGTATATCTTTAGGAGATATAGATAAACAAAGTAAATAATATTTTTAAAAGACCAAATCTTTTCAAATATCAATCTTCAATTTTTTTGTTTTTTAACAGAAATTTTTTGTTACTTTTTTAATCAAAAATTACAATGAAAACTAAAATTTCCACTTTCACATTAAAGGAAGACAGTGATGGTAACACTAAAATCAAACAGATTTCTGATAGTTATTATTCAAGTCTGATACTTTTGGGATACTTTTCTGTCACAAAAACAGGAATGTACCTATACAAAGGCTAAAAATAGACCATCTCTTAAAAATTAATTAATGAATTAATGAATTTGGCTGCACTGGGTCTTAGTCGTGGCATGGGAGAACTCCAATCTTCGTTGCAGCATGTGGGATCCAATTCCCTGACCAGGGATTGAACCCAAGTCCCCTACATTGGGAGTGCAGAATCTAGCCTCTGGACCACCAGGGAAGTCCCAAAATAGGCCATCTTTTTAGACAAAAAAAGTGATCATTCACGAAAGGCTATGAGTATACATAAATCAGTGACGCAAATCTAATAGAATTTGTCAAAATTAGTCACATCTAATAACACATCTGCTGGGTCCTTGTATAAAATATCACAGGAAGAAAAAGATTTTATCAGGTTTGTTCAAAGACGACCTAAGAGAGCATAAACAGTATTTCCTGAGACGTAAGGAAACATAATATTTTTTTCCTGAACCTTTTCAGTTCAAGACTTTCACTCAATAAAATAGCTGAGGATCTGAAACTGAGAAGAAGTATTTGAATACAAACAACTTGTGAAACGTCCAGAAGATTACTGAACTTACACCCAGCTTGCCCACTCAGTACACAGTTCAGATGGAAGAGACACTTCTCCCTACAGGAGCCTGTAGTGTCTTCAATAATATGCTTCCTGTTGTCTTAACAGGATGTTCTGGGTAGTCATTTAATGTTCCTATTATCCCGAAAGATGATGCTGTGAAAGTGCTGCACTCAATATGCCAGCAAATTTGGAAAACTCAGCAGTGGCCACAGGACTGGAAAAGGTCAGTTTTCATTCCAATCCCAAAGAAAGGCAATGCCAAAGAATGCTCAAACTACCACACAATTGCACTCATCTCACACGCTAGTAAAGTAATGCTCAAAATTCTCCAAGCCAGGCTTCAGCAATATGTGAACCGTGAACTTCCTGATGTTCAAGCTGGTTTTAGAAAAGGCAGAGGAACCAGAGATCAAATTGCCAACATCCACTGGATCATGGCAAAAGCAAGAGAGTTTCAGAAAAACATCTATTTCTGCTTTATTGACTATGCCAAAGCCTTTGACTGTGTGGATCACAATAAACTGTGGAAAATTCTGAGAGATGGGAATACAAGACCACCTGACCTGCCACTTGAGAAATTTGTATGCAGGTCAGGAAGCAACAGTTAGAACTGGACATGGAACAACAGACTGGTTCCAAATGGGAAAAGGAGTTCGTCAAGGCTGTATATTGTCACCCTGTTTATTTAATTTATATGCAGAGTACATCATGAGAAACGCTGGACTGGAAGAAACACAAGCTGGAATCAAGATTGCTGGGAGAAATATCAATAACCTCAGATATGCAGATGACACCACCCTCATGGCAGAAAGTGAAGAGGAACTAAAAAGCCTCTTGATAAAGTGAAAGTGGAGAGTGAAAAAGTTGGCTTAAAGCTCAACATTCAGAAAACGAAGATCATGGCATCTGGTCCCACCACTTCATGGGAAATAGATGGGGAAACAGTGGAAACAGTGTCAGACTTTATTTTTCAGGGCTCCAAAATCACTAGATGGTGACTGCAGCCATGAAATTAAAAGACACTTACTCCTTGGAAGGAAAGTTATGACCAACCTAGATAGCATATGCAAAAGCAGAGACATTACTCTGCCAACAAAAGTTCGTCTAGTCAAGGCTATGGTTTT
>NW_011495082.1:1468610-1486395 GCF_000754665.1 Bison bison bison
CATTACTTTGCCAACAAAAGTTCGTCTAGTCAAGGCTATGGTTTTTCCTGTGGTCATGTATGGATGTGAGAGTTGGACTGTGAAGAAGGCTGAGTGCCAAAGAATTGATGCTTTTGAACTGTGGTGTTGGAGAAGACTCTTGAGAGTCCCTTGGACTGCAAGGAGATCCAACCAGTCCATTCTAAAGGAGATCAGCCCTGGGATTTCTTTGGAAGGAATGATGCTAAAGCTGAAACTCCAGTACTTTGGCCACCTCATGCGAAGAGCTGACTCATTGGAAAAGACTCTGATGCTGGGAGGGATTGGGGGCAGGAGGAGAAGGGGATGACAGAGGATGAGATGGCTGGATGGCATCACTGACTCGATGGACATGAGTCTGAGTGGACTCCGGGAGTTGGTGATGGACAGGGAGGCCTGGTGTGCTGAGATTCATGGGTTGGCAAAGAGTCGGACACGACTGATCTGATCTGATCTGATCTGATTAGTAAAAGAGGTTACTAGCCCCCACTATAGGATAGGGATTTCCTCAGTGTTCTTTATTTTGATGTTTGGAATTAGTGATGCAACATTCTAGAGCAAGGTGCTCAGGACCTGCTGTGCCCAAAGGACTGATAAAGCAAAAAGATCTATTTATTCTTTGATTTGATACACAGATACAGTCTTCAAAAACAAAATTAGTAATGATATAAAAGCAACATTGTATATGATATCATATAAAAAATAACAATTTGTATTATTCATTTTCCAATTATGTTCAAATGCTGAGTTTTTCGATAACTCCCTAATATGAGGAGCAAATGGACACTAACACAGAGATTATCTATTAACTGTGATAATTAAGTATTAATGCCAAATGTTTTAAGTTATTAATTAGAGGAGTTTTAAATGGGACTTGCCTGAAGACATCCCTTATTACTTAGCATTAAAAATATCCAAATATGGAAGACACTGTAGCAGACTTCAAGAACTTAAAATCTATTTTGGAAAAACAAAATAAATAAATGTAAAGTCACCTAAGCCCAGTGACAGATTAGTGGTAGCAGCATTAATTTTGAGAGAGCAAATATAGTAAAGGAAGTCAATTAGTTTTCCAATTTAAATATTCTAATAAGAACTATATGAAGGGAACTTGTCAATGTCTATCACAATTAATGTTTATAAAACTTTAAAACTGCAACAGTGCATGTAGGAATTTGTCCTATTGAAATACATCCTTCTGGGTACAAAGATACATGTAAAACTAAAACTGTTGATTGCTATAAATGTTTATTTCTGAAAAGCATGGAAACAAATGTCTGATGATAGGGTTCTAAATACACAAAATAAATTACCTTATCCATATGATAGTAAAGTATATGTAATTGTTGTTGTTTATTCACTAAGTCATGTCCAACTCTTTTGTAACCCCATGGACTGTAGCAGCAGGGCTCCTCTGTCCATGGGATTTCCCAGCCAAGGAAACAAATGCGTTGCCATTTCCTTCCCCAGGGGATCTTCCCCACCCTGGTATCAAACTTGCATCTCTGGGGTCTCCTGCATTGACAGGTAGATTCTTTTACCACTCAGCCATGGAAGAATGGAGTAGTATGTAGTTATTTTTTTAAATGAGTTAGAATTGTAACTTTAGTTTATGAAGTAATTAGTGTGTCACTAATTCCATTTTTTCCCCATCTATTTGCCATGAAGTGATGGGACTGGATGCCATGATCTTAGTTTTCTGAATGTTGAGTTTCAAGCCAGATTTTTACTCTCCTCTTTCACTTTCATCAAGAGGCTCTTTAGTTCTACTTCACGTTATGCCATAAGGGTGGTGTCATCTGCTTATCTGAGGTTATTGATATGTCTCCCTGCAATCTTGATTCCAGTTTGTGCTTCATCCAGTCCAGCATTTTGCATGATGTACCCTGCATAGAAGTTAAACAAGCAGGGTGACAATATACAGTCTTGACATATTCCTTTCCCAATTTGGAACCAGTCCGTTTTTCTGTGTCTGGTTCTAACTGTTGATTCTTGACCTGCATACAGGTTTCACAGGAGGCAGGAAAGGTGGTCTGGCATTACATTTCTTGAAGAATTTTCCACAGTTTGTTGTGATCCACACAGTTTAAAGGCTTTAGTGTAGTCAATGAAGCAGAAGTAGATGTTTTTCTGGAATTCTTTTTCTATGATCTAATGGATGTTGGCAATTTGATCTCTGGTTCCTCTGCCTTTTCTAAATCCAGCTTGAACATTGGGAGTTCTTAGTTCACATACTATTGATACCTAGCTTGGAGACTTTTGAGCATTACTTTGCTAGCATGTGAAATTAGTGCAATTGTGTGGTAGTTTAAACATTCTTTGGCATTGCCTTTCTTTGGGATTGAAATGAAAACTGACCTTTTCCAGTCCTGTGGTCACTGCTGAGTTTTCCAAATATGCTGGCATATTGAGTGCAGCACTTTAACAGTGTCATCTTTAAGGATATGAAATAGCTCAGCTGGAATTCCATCACCTCCACTAGCTTTGTTCATAGTGATGCTTCCTAAGGACCACTTGATTTCACACTCCAAGATGTCTGGCTCTAGGTGAGTGGTCACAACATTGTGATTATCTGGGTCATTAAGACCTTTTTGTATAATTCTTTCTGTATGTTCTTGCCACCGCTTCTTAGTATCTTCTGCTAAGTACTATTAGATATCTGTTTAAATATTTGTTTAGCTTCTGCTAGATATCTGTTAGGTCCATACTGTCTTTGTTCTTTATTGTGCCCATCTTTGCATGTATTGTTCCCCTGGTATCTCGAATTTTCTTGAAGAGAGCTCTAGTCTTTCCCATTCTATTGTTTTCCTCTATTTCTTTGCATTGTTCACTTAGGAAGGCTTTCTGATTGAATACCCTATAATAAATTTCACTTGATCATAGTGTATGATCCTTTTACCATGTTATTAAATTCAGTTTGCTAATATTTTGTTGAGGATTTTCATATCTATGTCCATCAGGGATATTGATCTGTAATTTTCTTGTGGTGTCCTTGTCTGGTTTTGGTAAGAGAGTAATGCTAGCCTCATAAAATGAATTTGAAAGTGATCCCTCCTCTCTTTCTTTTTTGAAATAGTTTCAGAAAGGTTGGTAATCATTATTCTTTAAATGTTTGATAGATCTTACTGGTGAATCCATCTGGCCCTGGACTTTTCTTGGTTGGGAGGGCTTTTGATTACTGATTCAATCTTCTTACAAGTAAGTGGTCTGTTCAGATTTTCTATTCATGATTCATCTTGGTATGTTGCATGTTTCTAGGAACTTATTCATTTCTTCTAGGTTATTTAGCTTGTTGATATTATTCATAGCAGTCTCTTATAATTCTTTGTATTTCTGTGGTATCAGTTGTAACATCTCTTCTTTCAGTTTTGGTTTTATTTATTTGAGTCATCTGTCTTTTTTTTTTTTTTTGGTGATTTACTTAAAGTTTGTCAATTTTGTTTATCCTTCCAAAAAGCCAACTCTTAGTTTCATTGATCTTTTCTATTGTCTTTTTATTTCTACTTCTGGTCTGATCTTTGTTATTTCTTTTTTTCTACTAACTTTGGGTTTGTTTGTTCTCTGGCATATTTTAATATCATTAATTGTGATCTTGTTTTAAGCATAGTTTTCTTTCCCACTTTTTACTATTTTGACACTAATATTTCACCAGGCTATTGTAAAATTTAAATGGCAGGTAAATATTCTATTCCAATGTACCATGTTTTCTTAACAACCCTTTATTTATTTTTTTTCATCAGTGCTATGGTAAACATTTGTTTATGAAGCTTTTTTAAAAATCTGATTTGTTTCTTAAGATCAGCTTCTAGAATTTCAAAGTCAAATACTGTGAAAAATTTAAATAATCTGAAAACACAAAGCTAAATTGCTTTCAAATATGTTCTTAAATTTGTATACCCACAGATGTCCATGGGAAATTCATACACTTTTCACAGAGATGTAGGCCCATTTCACACTAATTCTAAAATAAGTTATTTTAAGGAAACAAAAAATGACATTTAGCATTAAATGCTTTGTTAATGCTTGATATTACTATCAAGTTAACTTCAAGTATGTAGTTCAAGAATTTCATTCTAATACACTGCTGCTATATGTTTTCAAAGAAGCTTTAAATCCATTTTAGAAGATTCAGAAAATTGATTAATGTCATACTTATATTTGCCTTTTATCACATTAAATTACATTATATCTAGAACACATATATTCATATTATAGAACTTAGAGCATAATGTTTATTAATTATATCTGTTTTTAATTGTCATACCTTTGCTTTGCCCATGTGATTAAAACTATGGTTTACCCGGTATTGCCTTTATTGTGTAATACAACCCTTAGTTATATTGTTCCTACAGAGAAAATTGAGTGTATTGAAATGATCTTCCATTATGGTCATCTCCATAAAGACTTTGTATGAAAGTATAGCATTCTTAAAAATTTTTGAACAACTATGTAAGGCCATAACCCACTTTACCCTTGTATCACTTAAATAGTTACTGAGTCCTTTCACCATGAAAGCATAGTACCAGGGACTGAGTAGACATACATGGAGATTCATTGATCTAGTGTGGAGATGAGCAAGGAGCTGGAAACAGGACGTCAGGATGTCCCAGGTGGCGCTAATGTTAAAGAACTCATATGCCAAGGCAGGAGAGGTGAGAACCATAGGTTCAAACCCTGGGTCAGAAAGATCCCCATGAGAAGGAAATGGCAACCCACTCCAGTATTCTTGCCTGGAGAATCTCATGAACAGAAAAGCCTGGAGCACTACAGTCTATAGGGTCACAAAGAGTCAGACACGACTGAAGCAACTTAGCACGCATGCATGGGAGTGTAGAAGGCACACTTGAACTTACCAAGAGATGAAATGTTATTTGAGCTAACATTTGAAGAAATCGATGTTAGTCAGACTTGGACTGCAAGGAGATCCAACCAGTCCATTCTAAAGGAGATCAGCCCTGGGATTTCTTTGGAAGGAATGATGCTAAAGCTGAAACTCCAGTACTTTGGCCACCTCATGTGAAGAGTTGACTCATTGGAAAAGACTCTGATGCTGGGAGGGACTGGGGGCAGGAGGAGAAGGGGACGACAGAGGATGAGATGGCTGGATGGCATCACCGACTCGATGGATGTGGGTCTGGGTGAACTCAGGGAGTTGGTGATGGACAGGGAGGCCTGGCATGCTGCGATTCACGGGGTCGCAAAGAGTCGGACACGACTGAACGACTGATCTGATCTCTGATGTTAGTCAGAGAATAATGAGGAAACATTACATTCTGTGGGAAGAACGTATATAAAGACACAGAGTCATTTTTTTTTAAGTGTGATACATTCTAGAATCTATAGGAAACATTAGTAAAATCAGAGTTGAGTTTGGGAGGGTGGGACGAAACACAAAGCAGAACGAGTATGCAGAGGCTACATCATGAAGCATATGCTACTGTTGTGAAAGGAGTTTAGGTTTTATTCTGCAGATAATAGGGAACTATTGAAGAAATCTGCCACGAGAAAAAAATTCATGTTATAGTCTTAACTCTTGTGTCTGTGTAGTGAATATTTTGGAGATAGAGAGAGCCTAGAGGTGAGGGCATTTGAGAAGTTTTTATATGAGCCCAGACAAACATTAGCGTCTTCACAGATAGTGAAAAGTGAAAGTGAAAGTCACTCAGTCATGTCTGACTCTTTGCAACCCCATGGACTATACAGTCCATGGAATTCTCCAGGCCAGAAAACTGGAGTGGGTAGCCTTTCCCTTCTCTAGGGGATCTTCCCAACCCAGAGATCGAACCCAGGTCTCCAGCATTGCAGACAGATTCTTTACCAGCTGAGCCACAAGGGAAGCCTGGGGTAGTGAAATTGGAAGGAAAAATAAGATAATAAAACACTGTATTTTATGAGAAAGATGGTAAAAGCAATAAGACATATGAATTGACTGAATATGGAAGATGTTGCCTAGAACCAATTCTGTAAAAATTATCTCAGATTATTCAGGAAGATCTCACTAATTCATTAAAATTAAAGGAAAAAGTCAAGATGGTTTCTCAAGTCAGAATTATAGAATACTTGTCTGTAAAATATATTTTAATGTATTTACATACAGAAGACTTACCAGTCACACTTTGGTGGTATTAGAAACAGATTATAGGGAATTTTTACAGAAACAATGATTCAAGGGAAATTTTGCTCTACCAGACAATATTATTTCTAAATTTGAGATGTTATATAAGTTGGTAAAGGCTGGGCTACCAAAACAAAGCACCACACATAGGGTGGTTTGAACAACAAAAATTTATTTTCTTACTAATTTAGAGATCAGCCTGTTAGTAGTGTTGATTTCCTCTGAGACTTCTCTCTTTGGCTTATATATGCTCACGTTCTCCCTGTACCTTTTCACAATCTTGTGTGTGTGTGTGTGCGTGTGTGTTTGTCCTAATCTCTTGTTCTTTTAAGGACCACAGTTATATTAAATTAGGGCCCCTAGCCTCATTTTACCTTAATTATGTCTCTGAGTCCCCTGGTTGTCTCTGTGGTTGTCTTCAAATACAACCACATTCTGAGGCACTGAGAGTTAGGATTTCAGTATATGAATTTCAAGGGATAAAACTGAGCCCATAACAGATATGGTGGCATTGGTCTCAAATGGTATTTTCATTCTTATACAATTGAGAATGAATGCCATATGAAGAAGATTACATAAATTAAGAAAATTTTTAGCAAAATTTTTTTTTCAAGTTAAACTCCTATGTTCATTTTCGTTCCCAGTTATTAAATGAGAGCATATCTTCTCAATACTAATGTGATTTATTTATTTATAAGAAAACCCTAACAAAAACAAACAAAAAAAGAAATTATGAAGGCATTTCACTACATTTCAACATTGTTTATCAAAATTGGTCAAGTTAATTGTGTACTCTACATTTATTTGTCAGAGAAACTGGATTATTATCTTAAGCCAATTGGAAAAGTTTTTGTACTTTTTGTTCAGATGGATTCACATCCTAAATTTTCAAGAAACTGAGACTTTAAAAATCAAGATTTATAAAGGCTGAAAATGATCACTAGTCAGATTATGCAAAACAGCTAAAATTCACTTACACTAAATGAAATTTCAATTTGGACTTTAAGATTGAAAAAGGATGGTATCAAGTACTATGCTTTAATAGGTTTTGGAAGTCCTATTTAACCATTTTCTTTTTTTAAATTATTTATTTTAATTTGAGGCTAATTACTTTAAAATATTGTAGTGGTTTTTGCCATACATTGATATGAATCAGCCATGGGTGTACTTCTATGCTGAAGCACAACATACCATACAGTAGAAAATTATAGCTTCCTAAAAAACCTTTTGTGAGATTTTTTTAAAACAAAACCATCTCTATGGATACCTACACAAAATAGATGATAAGACATTCCAAGCAAAGAGCATGATCTAATAGTGCTTATCACAGCACCATGCCAAACCTAGAATTTCAGGTCCTTTTCCTACCTTCTCTATTTCCTCTCTGCAATCTGCAATTTAACTGCTCTTTAGTTTAGTTCTCCCTTTGTAAGAAAACTGTACAAAAGAATTGCTATTTGTTTCACATTTTGCTAGCAATGGGTCAAGGGGAGGAGGGGAATGAGTTGGAGTATAATAAACAATCCAGTAACAATTCTGAGATTCTTGGAAGCGTATCTCATTGTAAAATATTATTATAGTCCTGCAAAATCAGAAATTACCCAGTTGCCAGACCATCACCACAACAGCAGACAATAACTACAAAAAGACCTAGATGAGGATATATGGAGCCAGAAAGTAATATTTATTGTATTCCTACTTTGAGTTACACAGGGTGTTAGATTATTTGTATGCTCTACAAATAGAATTTTTAATTAAAAAAATAATTTTGTTTTAGTCTTAAAAAAAGCTTAGGAAACTAAGGCAGGAGGTTAAATGATTTTCCCAGCTTACTCTGACCAGCCAACAATGGAATTAGTATTTTAAAATAAGTCTAACACCCAAATCATGCACACATTCCCACAACATGCCATAGAGGCCAAGATGGTCATTACTGCTGTACAAATGTGGTCAGAACAATTGAGAGCCATGCAAGTCATATTTGCCTGGATTAAACAACTCAATCTACAAACCACTTATAACCTTAATATAACTTTATTATAACTTTAATATATAGTGGAAAATAGGATTTCAAAAGAAAAGAAGAACAAGGACCCAAAACTAGTTCCAGCAAAGAGGGCAAGTGAGTAATTAAAAATAAACCTTTCATGATTTGCTCCTTCAGGGAAGTAATGCTTTTCAATCCTGCTTAACTCAAAGTAATCTGAGTTATTTGAAGTATTATAACCACTGGTGACAAATCAGAGTTTATTATGTCCTTTCACAAACAAAGATTTCACAGAAACAGGAAGTGCGTATGAAAAGGGACCAGGTTATCCATATTACAATATGCAACTTTCTGTTATATCTGAAGCGGTCGCCTTCTGTACCTCGTGAGTGTTGGACGTTCCACCCTCCACAATCTAGACTAGGAAATCTTTCCTCCATTCTGGCTGGGAAACCAGGATATTGTCAGTCCTCATGGGTACCCAAACACAAGTGAAGTCATAAAGCCGGAAAGAAATTTGCACACCATCAGGCCAATACTTTACACATGAGAGCCATTCTTTAGACACACCTGTGGTTAATAACAGAATCCCGGATAAGAAAGCTCAAGATTTCAGAAATTCAACTATTCATCCCAAATAAATGCATAGTTTCATTTGTAAAGTAGGGCATCATTACCTAAAGATAACAGCATCTGCAGAAATACTTACTTAGCAACTAAATCACAAGGTCTTCCTTAGAGCTTCCTTTAGGCTAGAAATAGTCCCTGCTTAGCCAGCTGGCCTGAAAAACTAGCAACAAACATAAAAACCAAAAGAACTGCAGAACTCATTCTATCTCCACAACTACTTACAAGAGTATTTGTAGCACTTTTTTGAGACTAAGGATCATAACACTAATGGAAGGAAGAAATGCCTGGATTTTCTTCCTTTGTGGCATGTTTTTATACCTGTAAATACCTACCTTGCTAGTTAACCTAATGGTATTAAATAAAATATTTTTTTATTCAATTGCTTCTTAATTTTAATTTTAATTATTTGCAAAGACCATGACAGCCATGACTTATTCTGAGGCCTCAGCTCTGCCATCCAATAAGCCTGGAGAAGACAACAGATCCTGCAATGTGTCAGTACCACCCATAACGCAAGCACCCATGGGAGCATGAATTATCCTGATTTCCAGGTGGCCTCAGGGGTCTCAAAAGAGGATACCTTCACTGTCTTAGTACTAAAAACACATTTTTACAATCTTCTATTGCTGTTATAATTTTGTCATGTTATTTTCCTAATTTATCTTATTTGCCAAGAAAGCAAATATTTTCATAATAATGCTATCCTGATTATAAGGCAAAAAATAAACTTACATCATATTTATTCCTATAATAACAAGCAGTATTTTACGTTTGCACATGGCTCATCAAAGGAGATAATAATTCTGCAACAAATTATCTGTAAAAAAAAATGCTACTTCCCATTTACTTTGACCTAAGTAGAGGCAGAAAGACCCATCTAACAAAGCTTGATTGAATCCCTTATATCATCATATTTTCATGGAGCAATAATTGTATGATATTGTCATAGATGCTGAATATATAAGAAGATCTATGAAATAAAACCCCTGCTTCCATGGAGTCTAGTCTGATTAAAGTTAATAGACACATACTTAAAATGCAGGACATGTCAGTATAGAAAAAGTACACTGCACATTAAACAACTTGTTGTTCAGTTGCTAAGTCGTGCTCGACTTTTTGCAACCCCATGAAACACTGCAGTCCTTCACTATCTCCCAGAGACTGCTCAAAACTCATGTCCATCAAGTCAGTGATGCTATGCAACCATCTCATCCTCTGTCATCCCCTTTTCCTGCCCTCAATCTTTCCCAGCAGCAGGGTCTTTTCCAAAGAGTCAGCTCTTCACATCAGGTGGCAAAAGTATTGGAGTTTCAGCTTCAGCATCAGTCCTTCCAATGAATATTCAGGGTTGATTTCCTTTAGGACTAATTGGCTTGATCTCCCTGTTGTCTAAGGGACAACTTAGCATTAGGAATTATATGAGAAAGAATCCTCTGCTCAGTGAAAGAATCTACAAACTACAGTCCATAGACCAAAGTCATCTGCCACCTGTTTTTATATGGTTCATAAGCTAAGACTGCTTTCTGTATTTTTAAGTGATTGAACAAAATTCAAAGGAAGAACGGTGCATCATGACACTTGAAAATTTCCGTTGTCCACAGTTCTGTTGGAACACAGCTACACTCATATCTTGACATTTTGTCTATGTATGCTTTCATGATACAGCAGCAGAGTTGAATGGCTGCTACAGAGATTGTATGGCCCTGAAAGCCTGGAATATTTATTAATACTATCTGGCACTTCACAGAAAAAAAATAATTGTCAATCCCTGGCCTGGAGGATCAAGGAAAGCTTTGCGAATGACCTTGTGTTTTAAATCAGATCTTGAAGAATAAAGTAGAATTGGTACTGGTAGAATGTTGTGGGGGGGGGGTGATTTTTCAAGGAAAGGATGGGCAAAACATAGAATGAAGACAACGCGTGGCTTTTTCAGAAGGCAGTGATTAAATACATGGGCTGCCGGGTAGAGAGCTTACGAAGAAGATTAATAGGAAATTCACTAAAAAGACATGTCAGGTGGACTTGAAGGTGAGGGGTAAGAAGTGCTTCTCCCCACTTCTTCCCTTCAACCACTTCCATTTTCCTGTAGAGAATAAAAACCAATGAAGGTGTTTTAAAACCAAGCAGTAACATAGTCGAAGGAAAGTTTTTCAAATGATTGATTTGGTAACAATGTGTAGGATGACTAGGAGGTTGGTGGAAAGAGGAGGTGAAAAAGAGAAGGGAGACTGAAAACAAAGATTTAGATAGGATGCCCTTAAACAGTTCTGTCAGTAAAGAGGGAAGACAGAGAGAACTGAGTGCTGTCTCTTTGATACATGCAGACTCAGAGATCTGCAAAGAGGACACAATATATACTGCTTGGATAAATGCACAAATGGATTAAAGAAAAGAAGGAGAGGTAGACAGGGGAGGAAAAAAACTTTGATTTTGTCAGTTGATTGAGTGAAGTAAAGAATGAACACATGAACCAAGTTAAGAGTTAAGCTTTAGCCACGTAGAGTTTTAGGCAACAAAGGGGCATTCACAGTAAAATATCCAGCAGCAATGGGAAACAGGAGATGCTGCTCTGGAGCATGATCAGGCTGGAGATACAGATCGGCAGCAATCCAGCTCCTCCTTCAAGGAGTCTGACAGTTCCTACAAGCTTCTCATGAATAATTAGGAGGAGCTTATTATGTGTGTATTTATTTTAGAAACGCAGCTCCCTAATCGCTTCAGTCGTGTCCGATTCTGTGCGACCCCATAGACGGCAGCCCACCAGGCTCCCCTGTCCCTGGGATTCTCCAAGCAAGAACACTGGAGTGGGCTGCCATTTCCTTCTCCAATGCATGAAAGTGAAAAGTGAAAGGGAAGTCGCGCAGTCGTGTCCAACTCCTAGCTACCCCATGGACTGCAGCCTACCAGGCTCCTCCGTCCATGGGATTTTCCAGGCAAGAGTACTGGAGTGGGGTGCCAATGCCTTCTCCAAACCTTCCAGAGAAAGTGGTGAAGACAGGACCTTGCACTGTGTCTAGCAGTTTACAAGGTGTGTCAAAGGTAACTGTATTAACAACAATCATTGGCCTCAGAGATGCCACACCCATGTCATTACTTCCATCAATAGCAAAGAGAAACAGAGAGAGAGAGAAAGAGAGAGAGAGAGACGGAGGTAGCAGGACACCACTCTGTTATTTGCAAGAAGATACTTGCTTCTGGAAAATTATGATTCAGACTAGATGAATGGTGGAAAATACCAGCTTAATTTTTTTCTCTCACCCAGATATCTTTTAAATAGATCTGGGAAACAGGTTTCTAAAAGTGTGCTTGTAAATGGTCTGTATTTATTTGCAAAGCTGCCCTGGAACCCTTCCCTGATCGTGCCCATTTCCAGCAATTATCATTTTAAACTATGTTTTAAAAACTAAGTGACTTCAGGAACACAGAAAAGGGCACAGAACAATTTCACAGTGTGACACACTTTCTATGAGCTGCACTAATGCCAGAGGATTGCAATAAATAAAGTGGCTTTTACTTAGCTGATTTATTCAAAGATATCCACATAGAACACCTACAAAAGTCATAAGTAGTTTCCTATTTCCTGATGAACATTGACCTTTCTTGAAATACATGCTTGGTCATGCAATCTGGAGAAGTATCTGTCTGCATTTTATAAGCATCGTTATCAGAACAATGGAATGCAGGGAATGAAAAATATCTCCACTAGGGATTTATGTTCATTAAGAACTCAGAAAACACAGTATCTGCACCTGCTACAAGATAATATTGGGCTTGCAAAGCAAAACAAGAATTTTAACACAAAGCTTAAAGATATTTATACTATTGGTTGTTGTGATATTTACTGAACTGGGCCATGAAAAAAACTAAAACCCAGATGACTTCTAATAAAGTGACCCAAAGTCCAGAATTTCAAGACCCTGTTAGATACAAAGAATTTAGATTTGTGCCATCAAGCAAGAGAAAAGATACTAAAGATCAGATTACAAAGGAAGGAAGGGAGGAACAGGTCCTACCAGTTCTGGCAATTCATTCTGCCCACATACACATCTTACACTGTTTTCTATTTTTAATGGAGGTAGAAAATGCCTCAGATTGTACTCTCTGGCAGTCTGTCCTGTTAGGAATAACACTGCGAACCTAAAGGATGGCAATGAAAATCTAAAATGTTTGTCTAGGTCTTTATCTACAGCATATGGTTACCCAATGGCATCGTTCCCCAGTAATAGTCCCCCAATAATAATATCACCCTTTGCACCCCGGTCTCATAACTGAGGGCCTTTCTGTCAGCCTTATGGCTGTGACAATGAAAAGTATGGGAGCCTACTGAAGCTCATAGCAGTTCAGGGTAGGGGCTAACCAGTATGCCTCTTCCTGTTTTAGGGTTCTCATTGCTGCCAATAATAATAATGCCCTGTAGCTGTGCTCCAAAGACCACAGATGATTCTCATATATATTACTTTATTCATCCTCACTACTTTCCCACAGATGGCAGTAGTGGTAAGGAACCCGCCTTCCAGTGCAGGAGACATAAGAGGCACGGGTTCAATCCCTGGATCAGAAAGATCCCTTGGAGCGGGGCATGGCAACCCATTCCAGTTTTCTTGCCTGAAGAATCCCATGGACAGAGGAACCTGGTGGGCTATAGTCCATGGGATTGCAAAGAGTTGGACACGACTGAGATGACTTAACACACAGTTTCCTATCAACAAAGGAAAATAAGGATTTGTTGATTGCCCCAGTGGAAGAATCGAGAGACAGTAAGTTAATAGATAACCAAAAAAATGATGCCAGAATATGCATGATCCTTTAACTTACATTTCTAACTCAAAACTCTCATCTTTTATATGCTAAGTTATAATTATGCAAAACTTATCTCCAGCGGGTGGTGGTTATTTCTTGGTTATAGGTTCCCCACCCCATATCAGAAGTAGATTGTTCCTATGAAACCTTTTGTAAGCCAAAATGGTGTAAGTGAAGAAGAAATTACCTTTAAGGTACATCTTGCTAACGGATGAACAAAATAAATGAAGATAAAGTACAGAGGCTCAAAGACACAGTTCAAAGCGATGGCAGCTGGGATTTGAGAGGCTGATTCTAATTCTCCGGGGAAGGAGCGTGGCAGGACCACACTTCATTGCTTTGGCCGTGCGCTCCTTATGTAACGGCCACAGAACAAACACTGAGAGCCATTTTCACCTTGCCTTTTCTGTAAAAGCAAAAACAGATATTAAGGTAGGTTTGCATAAAAGTAAAGTGGTATAATACAAACTTTTGAAAAGCAAGGGTAGCTGCATTTGGAAAAAGCCTAGAGAATTAAAGGTAATTATTGATTGCAAATTTGAACATAAATAATCTTTGTTGAGCTATCACAAGCCAAATATTTCCAACATTGTCATTCTAAACTCAGATTTTCTAGTGTAAGAAATAACATTCGGCTGTGAAAGGATTAAGTATTCACGTCTAGGTGTTCTTCTATGTCTAGGGGCTTTCAGTGTTTTTCCAGTTATTGTGACTGAGTCAACTTTGAAAAAGTGAAAGGAGATCCCAGGTTTTCTTAAACCCTGAGCAAGTTCTTCAGAGCGAGCATGAGATATAGAGTCATATTAATTGTTAATTTGCTATTTCACAGGTCAAAAAACTCTGTTTAGGCATGATAAGCTGTCTACAGACAGACACCGAGGCATCAAAATGGAAACAAAAAAGCAGACAAGAGGTGCTGTCCAGAAAAGAGAAAGGGGGCTGGTGGGTCCTTGCAGCAAGTATGAGAAGAGAGAGGAGTGTCAGAGGCTTATGATGTGACTATGAAGTGAACAGGACACACTGCATATGGGGATAGGCAAAATAAAAAAGGTGTGTTTAAAAAGAAAGGACTGTGACCAATGGGTTTCATTTCCAAAGAGATCCTATATGAAAAGTCTCCGACAAACGCTAATTTCGTTTCTGATTCCTATGATAGGCATTGTGCTGGGCACTTTCCATGCATCACCTCATTTGATTCTTACTACTCTCAATGTAGGAGTTGCTCTGCATGGTTTAGAGATGAGAAATTGGGTTGAGATGTCACCTCACCTGCCATGGGTCCCACAGCTGTTAATGGGTAGAGTCAGAAAGTGAAAAGTGAAAGTCGCTCAGTTGTGTCCGACTCTTTGTGACCCCAGAGACTATACAATCCATGGAATTCTCCAGGCCAGAATACTGGAGTGGGTAGCCTTTCCCTTCTCCAGAGGGATCTTTCCAACCCAGGGATCGAACCCAGGGTAGAGTCAGAATAAGACTGCAAGGTTTGCCCTGAACCACGTTGCCATGCTGACTGATTTTGAAGCAATGCTGTGCTGTGCTCATTCGCTTCAGTCATGTCTGACTTTTTGTGACCCTGTGGACTGTAGCCCACCAGGCTCCTCTGTCTATGGGATTCTCCAGGTAAGACTACTGGAATGGGTTGCCATTTCCCCCTCCAGGGGGTCCTCCCAACCTAGGGATTGAATCCATGTCTCCTGAGAAGAGTCTCCTGCATTGCAGGCAGATTCTTTACCACTGAGCCTCCTATAGGGAGACTTTGAAGCAGTAGATTAAACCTATGAGAAAAACTACCAAGGACTTTTTCTCAAGGATTTTCTCTCACACAGTTCCTCTGTGCTTCCCTTTTGCTCTTGAACTAAAACACTCCAATACTATGGGAGGAGTGGGTCAGAGACACATAGACATATTATACCTATTACTCATGTCTCACAAGAACCTGAAGGGTAACTCTGTCCATGTAATCGTGAGCAGAGGCGTAATTAAGAATTTCGAGTACCTGAGTGAGTGCCAAGATTTATACTCCACCCCGACTAACCTTTCTTTATTCCAGTTACAGAATCAAATATCATCTTTACATATGCACTAAAGCCCAGTAAGTCACGAGCATTTATGGATACCTATCATGTGCAAATCTATACAGTAGAAGCTGGGGCCAGTACCGCACCCTGTCTGGGGGTGTGCCCACAGGATTCACTTGTCCTTACCCTAGTTTTAGATCATTTTGCCATCAGTGGAGAAATATGGTCTATTCACACCAGTCCCCAACCAGCCAACAGAGGAACTAACTGCCATCAAAACCTAACTCCATCAACAAAGTCTTCAACAGTCTCTAAGTTGTTAAGCATGGCATTCAAAGCCACTCACAGCCTCCTTTTCTTCCCCTACCTCCACTCCCAATCTTCTCTTCTCACACCTCACTCTAACATCATCCACATGGAGTCACTTTCTGGTCCATAAATACATCATATTCTTTCATGGTCTGGGTCTTTGAAAATGCTATTCTTTTATCCCTGGGTGCTTTTTTGTCTCGGAATCAGTAGGTAACTTCTCTTAGCATATTTTTGAGGTCCAGCTCAAAAGTTCCCTTCTGTAGAAATCTCTGTCTGTTTTCTGTCCTGCCGTCTCCCTCTGTTCTTGTGGAAGTGTACAATGCTTCTGTTCTAACGTCCATTGTGTTACACATAGAATTTCTTCACATGACTGTCTCCCCACCTGATCTGTGATTTCCAGCACCTAGAGCACAACCCAACTATGTAGTAAATAATAGATGGTGACTGGATGGTCTGTGAGTCAGTGAAGAAATGAAACTCTGACTGTACACTTATTCTCAAATATCTCACAGTTTTGAGATTTGTAAGTTTATGCATGTACTTTGGCATTACTGACATAGTTATTCTCCCTGAATTCAAATGGAAGCTGTAGTGGTTGATTTTTTACCCAAGAGGGAAAAAAAAATTCTATTTGAGATTAGTGGGACTGTAGAATTGGCAAGCTCAAAGGACGCAGCTCAGGAACCACAAAAATGTGGAGGAATAGGAAGGAAGTGAGTAAGAAGGGCAGCACACTAACCAGGCAGCTGTTATCATCACAGATGCCAACAATAGCGCGATCTACATGAAGCTGCTTCATGCTCAATTCCTTGGCTGATTTTCCTCTCTGGTGACAGAACTTGGCTTCTTGGCCCTTGACAGTAGCAGGACCTCCTCCTTCTGAGTCATTTGTTGTAGGTTCTCTCTGGCATCATTCCTCTACCAAGAATGTATTTCCTCTTCCTATTCATCAATGTTGTTTTCTTGATAAATTCTGCAGCGATTGTCATTACGTTGTGGAAGTACCCTTTGCCCTTAAAAATTTCAGAGTGGGGCTAATGAGCATTTCTGTCTAAAATGTTTTCATCTTACAGTCTCTGATTTATTCTCAAAGCATTATCTTATAAATATAAGAAATGACGATAAAGAAAGGGGTAAAAAAATACTTCTAAGAGCACAGACATTTGAAATACTATCTGTTTGTGTTAACTGAATTTATAGTCACAACAAAGACTTTAACACTGTAAGTGAACAGAATTTACTGGGGAAAATTGAGTAATGGAAACATTTTATCAAGGGCATCTCAATAATCCATTCAACCAGCATATGCCTAACGCTGTGCTATATATAAGTAATAATGTCAATAAACAGAAATTTCCTCAATTCTAGTGTTTCATAATCTACAGGAAAGGTTCTAATTATAAAGTAAAGTGAGAAGAGGAAGAATAGAGATTATCCACGTAATGGCTATAAATCTCATCTTACAAACTCACATGCACAAAAATTACATTTATTATTTTCTATAATTAAACTTGTTTTTTTTTTCTTTAACACCAAGCCCCCATCTTTCAGGCCAGCAGAAAATTTGATCTTGATAATTCTTAATTCTTTATCCTGTATCCTCTTACCAGCTTCTTTGGAATGGGAAGGAAAAGAAGGTGGAGGTCTTGCCCCTTGGATACAGAACTCCTCAGCTTAGGGGGCTTTGACCACCTATGTGTCCTGCAGGACAAACAAGAAGCTTTTACATGGCTTTTTCTGCCCCCAGCTCCCCAGGCAGCCAGCCTCAAGGAAAGAGGCAGAATCATGCATTGCTTCATAAGACTGACTTTGGTGTCACTTGAACACATCCTGGGCATGCCCTGTCTGTGTGACCTCAAGCAGAATGTTTTCAATTTCCTAAACTTCAGATTTTCATCTGCAGAG
>NW_011495082.1:1486510-1495938 GCF_000754665.1 Bison bison bison
ATATAAAATCTACCTGACAGAGTTGCTATAAGGCCAAAATGAGGTAATTTAATATAAAATGTTAGGAACAATACCTGGTATCTTATAAGAATTCAGTAACAGTTAATTGCTCTCCTTTTCATAATCATTGCTTCTGTTATGATTACCGACTCTATCATACTCCAGATACCAGCAGAAGAAGTACATGAGTCCTCTCTACTTCTCTTCCTTCCTTTCCCAGGCCAGGCAGAAAGGTCCCATGCTCTCCACCACTCTTCCCCCAGATTCACCACCTCCAGTCACACACCAGCCTATCTTGGTATTTTTCCTCTGGTCACTTACCAAAATGTCCTCAGTGGCTTATGTAGTTGTTTGGGTGGGAAGAGGAGAGGTTCTTTTCCCCAAACTGCTTTGGTCGGGGAATAGAAAGGAGGAAAAAGGGGAAAGGATCGGTAAGTTTGTATAATTTTTACAAGTTAAAAGCATTTGTGTCTAAAAATAAAATTTAGTTGCTCTGATGCAAAGTGGTATAGAAACGTTAAAAGGGAAAAAAGTAATTCCCCCTGGGAAAAGCAGAGAAAGGTAAGTGATCCAAATTGCACCCTGAAAAATGACTGCATGTTCATTGCAGCAAAGATTTCCCTCACTTTTCTGTAAGCTCTCTGAGGGGAAGGGAAAAATTCTATTTTGTTCTCCAGTATATCTCTAATAGAGTTGGGTGCCTGGCATGTCATAGGCATTTAATAAATACAGGGTAAATAAAATAAATTTCTGTAAGCAGAGATAGCCTGCACAAAACCATGAACCTAAAAATAGTTTCTGTATCCAGAGAAGTGACAGGTAGATGGAAGCATAGCTCTAGAGGGTAGAGAAGCAGCAAATAATAGACATAAAACTTTCTATAAAAGTAACCAGGATGAATTTATTGATCTTAGTAAAAAGTTTACATTCTTTCTATACTGGAAAGATCTATTTAAGTAGCGAAACAATCACATGGTTATAAATAATGAGGATATGAAGTCCGGTTTGACACGGAGTAATTGGAGAACTAGACAGAGTCTGTAGTGGTCCAGAAGAGGACACTGAATTATTGGACATAATTATTTTCTCCTCTGTCATAGAATTATGCACCCTCACCTTTGCCACGGCTTTGTGGAGGAGAAGGCTAAGTGAACTTCTACTTGACATTGGCCTCAGCCATGTCTTCCTTTGACTGATGTTTGTGGGCATAGCTCAGGCAGAAACTTCGAATGTACTTGTGCACTCGAGGTGGCCCTTTGAGCTCTGGAATCTGCCAGAACTGAACTCTGGCCTAGGCTCCAGAGTAAGATGCATGGAGCAGTTATGAACCCACCTTGCAGCCTGCAGCTGAGGGCAGACTCACCCAACTGAAACCTCTGAGTATAAAAACTTGTCCTAAGTTAGCCATTCAATTTTAGACTAGTTTCTTACAGAATACTCTAGATTCTAAAAACCTGAGATTTTTTTAAAACTTGGTGGCCTCCTCCTCACATTGCTGCCTCTGCTGTTAATAATAGCTACAAGACCCCAAAAGTGCTAAGGTTATGAGCAGCTTGTAGATTCTTAGTTCTCCAACCAGGATTGAACCCAGGCCTTTGGCAGTTAGAGTGTGGAGTTCTTACCGCTGGGCCAACAGGAAATTCCTGTTTAAAAAAAAATTGGAGTAGAGTTGATTTACAACGTTGTATACTTTCTCTTGTACAGGGAAGTGACTCAGTTACACATATGCACATACATAAACACATATCCAGATTTTTTAGACTCTTTTCTCATATAGGTCATTATATACTATTGAGTAGATAGAGTTCCCTGTACTTTATAGTAGGTTCTTCTTACTTATCTTTTTTATATAATAATGCTGTGTATATGTCAATCCCAATCTTCCAGTTTATTCCTCCTCCCTTTTCCTCTTATAACCATAAGATTGCTTTCAACATCTGCAATTCTATTTCTGTTTTGTAGATAAGGTCATTTGTACCATTTTTTTAGACTCCACATATCAGCTATATCATACGGTATTTGCCCTTCTCTGTCTGACTTCTCTCAGTATGACAGTCTCTAGGTCCGTCCATGTTGCTATAATGTTATTTCATTCTTTTCCTGGCTGAATACTGTTCCATTGTGTATATATACCAAATCTTCTTTATCCATCCCTCTGTTGATGGACATTTAGGTTGCTTCCATGTCCTGGCTATTGTAAATAGTGCTGCAGTGAGCGGTAGGTTGCATGTATCTTTTCAAATACATTATGGTTGTATCCAGATACATGCACAGGCGTGAGAGTGCTAGATCATATGGGAGCTCTATTTTTAGCCTTTTAAGGAACTTCCGTGCTGTTCTCTATATTGACTGTACCAATTTACATTCCCACCAGCAGTGTAAAATTCCCTTTTCTCCACACCTTCTCCAGCATTTATTGTTTGTAGATTTTTTGATGATGGCCATTCTGATTGGTGTGAGGGGATACCTAATTGTAATTTTAGTTTGCATTTCTCTTATAATGAGTAACGTTGAGCATCTTTTCATGTGTTTTTTGGCTATCTATACGTCTTCTTTGGAGAAGAATGAAATTCGATCTTCTGCCCATTTTTTGATTGGGTTGTTTTTTTTTTTTTTTTATATTGAGCCACATGAGCTGTTTATATATTTTGGAGACTAATCCATTGTCAGTCACTTCATTTGCAAATATTTTCTACCATCCCGTGGGTTTTCTTTCATTTTGTTTATGGTTCCTTTTGCTATTCAGAATCTTTTTTTAAGTTTAATTAGGTACCATTTGTTTGCTTTTATTTTTATTTTCATTACTCTAGGAAGTGGGTCAGAAAAGATCTTGTTGAGATTTATGTCAGAGAGTGTTCTGCCTATATTTTCCTCTAGGATTTTTATACTATCCAGCCTTACATTTAGGTCTTCAACCCATTTTGAATTTATTTTTGTGTGTAGTTTTAGGGAGTGTTGTAATTTCACTTTTTTTACATTTGGTTGTCTAGTTTTCCTAGGTTCACTAACTGAAGAAACTGTCTTTTCTCTACTGTATAGTCTTGCCTCCTCTGTTCTAGATAGCTGACCATAGTGCGTGGGTTTAATCTCTGGACTTGCTGTTCTGTCTCATTGATCTATAGTCCTACAGTCTTAGGTGAAGTCCTTGAGGAAGCCTGTTACTTTGTTTCAAAAAAAAAAAAAAAATGGAAAAGTACCAGCTCATTGTTTGGAAGAAAAACCTGAACTCAATGAAAAAACTATAATGCAAGGGCTTTGGAATGGAAAATTAAGATTTAATCATGAAAATGGGGAATTTTTAAGAAGAGTTTTCAGAAATTGTGTTTTTAGAAAATATTTCTTTTCACAAACTAGATTTCAGCCATATTATAACTATTATCGAGTACATATTCATATTTGGAGCATTGTCTGTCTCATTCTCTGAGTATTTGAAATGCAAAGCAAGCAGAAAGAGGATGGTAAGAAGGTCTTGCAGGCCCAAATCTTCCTCTACCTCATATTAATACTACAGAGAGGAAGTGGACTGAGTAAAGCCAGTAGACACTCCCCTGGATAGCTGCATGTAAATGAAACATTACTCAAAGTAGAAAAATCTGTTAGGTTATGGTGTTGCAGGGTCTTTTGATGGCTCCTAAGGCAAGATCATGACACGACTGAGTGACTTCACTTTCACTTTTCACTTTCATGCATTGGAGAAGGAAATGGCAACCCACTCCAGTGTTCTTGCCTGGAGAATCCCAGGGACGGGAAGCCTGGTTGGCTGCCATCTATGGGGTTGCACAGAGTCAGACACGACTGAAGCGACTTAGCAGCAGCAGCAGCAGCAGCAAGGCAAGATCATAGCTTTGCGGATAGGTGTAGACTTTTCCCTGAAGATAGTAGGTCTCATTGTCAAACATCTTGAATGAGCTCCAATATAAGGCAAGAATGAGGACTTAGGACCTTAGATTGAGGTGAATGACACCTTCACTTTGGGCCTAGGGATTTAGAAAGGCCTCTGAGTGATGGATATGCTGGGACATTCCTGGTGAGACATCAGTCAGCCTAAAGCTGGACCGATAAGAGATTCTGAAGTGGTCTACACTAAAAGTAACCATTTCTATAGCAATAGTAAATGATTGTCTTTACCATACTTTCCTTCCATGATGCCCAAACCTTTAATCCTTTCCTTCCACGATGCCCAAACCTTTAATAAGCTCTAGTTAACATTTTAACCTGTTCTTGGTTGTGCTGCAGAGAGTTATCAGGGATCTGTCTTATTTTTCAGAGGGAGGAGAGTGAGGGTCAGGCTGTGTGAGATTAAAAAGGCAGCAGTGTCTATGGCCATACCACCTTGAACACACCTGATTGCTAATCTCAGAAGCTAAGCAGGGTCCGGCCCGGTTAGTACTTGGATGCGAGATTGACAGCAGTGATAGTTGTGGTTAGTTCGGACAAAGTTGCTGAGCCTATATGGTTAGCGGTCTCAGGAGCAGAGCCAGAGGCTGAGACAGCAGTGTAATTCTGAGTAGATGTGAAGTGAGACCCAGGAAAACTCTCAGAAGTCTTATTTCCAGTGACTAGAATGGTGGAGATTCAAGCTACATGAATTGGACAATTAAAAGAAAGCACTATCTTATTTTCTAGTCACTTACTGTGAAAATCTGGAACATTGAGTTGTAGCCATTACTCAATTGATCACTAAATACTTTTCCAATTTATAAAGGATTTTTTCCTGCAAATATAAAACTAACATATTCCTATAAGAAAAATCAGCATAATCCAAAATGTAAACTCTCAAAGATAAATATATTTTGCAATTAAAAAAAATCACTATCTTTGTAAATAACAGTTAATGCGTATGGCAGATAAATACTGGCATGGACACATGGAAAGAATGTAAAAGGCTGGAAGCTTCATAGAGGCCATTACTAAGAAGTTACCTAAAATAAGCTATTTTTCCAATGCCAAGAACATATTAATGAGAGAGAGGAAGTCATATTCTTGGCTTTTTAAAGATGCATTTGGCTTCTCTCTTTAAAGACTGCTGCCCTGAAATTAAAGCATTAACGCTTGAAAAAAAAGTATGCTTTCAAAAAATGCAGAACATCATTTTTCAGTTAATTATTTATAACAGCTTAAAAGAGTTTGATTTCCATAGCCAAGTTAATTTAAGAACCAGATTGAGGAAAAAAAAAGAAAAAGAAAACAAGCTTTGTCTCCCTGCTCTAAAAAAGAAAATATGTCTGTTACTTTTGAAAGAAGTTTAGGTTTTAATTGATAATATTTAATATTATTTAAAATACTTAAATTTAGAAACTACTTTTTAACAAAATGCTTGACATTTTACTTATTCACTTCTAACATTTGTAAAGTTGAAAACCTAACCAGACACATCTTTGTATTTGTGTAGTCTTTTTATTTTGCTTGAATTCTTAAATAAAGATTGGTTTCTGCACAATGTATGTCAAGAGAAGGGTACCCCCTTCTATAAAGTCTTTGAGAGTAAAAGCATTCATTTGGCTCTCAGACCTTGGCAGTTTTCTATAGTTCCTACCATAGGTATACTGTATACTCGGGACAAACTTAAATATTTTGAATGAAAATGGTAGTATATAAAATATACTAGTATATAAAATAAAATAAGAAGGCAATTTCAATGGAGTGATTAATTTTCTGATATACATCCCTGTTCCTCAAAGAAAAGATAACGCAGACATCATTAAAAGCCATTGAATCTCTCAAATGAGCCTTTAAATCATTCTCTAAGTAATCCAAGCTCTCAACATTTCAAAAATGGTACTGTCTTATGTGGAGTGGCAAATAGTGACACTTCTGCTTCTCATAAAGTGGAGAAATAACTGTTCGTTTGAATTATAAGTCTTTAAGATCTTATTATATTTTTCTTTTGAGAATGAGTATCACCTTCTTGCTTTCATTCACAATTACAGTCCAGGGCTGCTCCTTATTAATATTTACTTGATTTATGGAACATGCGAACACATGTCTGATTAGCACTGTTTAGCCCTGGATATAGCAGGGCCCTGTCAGCACTCCAGCAAGATGCCGGGGGGGACGTAACCCCCAAGAGTGTCAGCACTTCAATCTCCTCTGTCTCTTCTATCTAGAGGGGAAAGTGAGCAACCTATAGGCACTACTTAAAATAATAATTACTTTGAAAATCTATTATTTGGTCTTCAAAAACTGCATAGAAACTAAATATGCCTCCTAATATGGAATGTATAAAAATGCTCCTTTATCACTTCTTAAAAATATATCTTTTCAAAGCACAATGGTATTCTAAATAGAAACAGCTGGGGAAGGAATAGCAACAAATGCCAGCCAAGAAAACTTTGGTGCATAAAAATGAAGTGTGTTAAGACCAGAGACTTTTCTATTATTAATGAAATGGAGTTCCAGGAGAGAATGCAAGGAGACCAGAGTAATAGCAAAGTCATGAATTAAATAGTGACTTAAAGGCAAGAGTTCCTAGTTCCCTGGCACATGACACCTCCCTACTAAAGTTTATTCAGTGGGGAATGATGAAATGGTACTATTGCTTCAAAGAAATACATTCAAAATGTAGAAAAATGATTTCAATATCAAGATAATTATGGTGAACAACATCAAGTATCTATTGCGGTTATTTTAACAGCTTGTACTAGTCACATGCCTTCCTCGGCTCACACATAAGGACTTTTCTGTGATGTACATCTTTCTTACACCAAAATGAAAATCAAACCCATAAACTTTACGTAGTTTATCTTGTCTGAACTTGCTGCGCTACAGATGAATTTTGTAACTGTGATAACATTATAAGTATTAATACTGAAAGAGAAGTGTCAGAACGTAGGAGCAGGACCAATGCACAGCCCCTGTGATAACTCTTGGAACTACTCCCGTAACAGTCACTTTGAAAAGCTCACAATGAAGCTAAAACAGTTCTTACTCTGCCTCCATAACAAAAAGGGAAAAGGACTTAACCTTTAATGAAGTTCATTTTCACAGCCTATCAAGCTTCACTTAAGTATTTGGGAAAAATGTCTTATTCATTTATAATTCCTCAGTGCCTATCATGACAGCTATTATTTAATTACTTCTATTTAATTAGAAGGTTATTGAAAAGAATAAATGAAATAAGACATCTATTCTTTATTAGATATTATAAGGATGGACTGTGACCAATGGCAACAAGGTACAACTTATTGTATTCCCTTGGAGCCTACATTTACAAATGAAGTGAACACTACTCAATGTACCATAAGAATCAAGGAAAATAAAAGTTAGATTAGCAAATTATATCGTTTTAGTTAGTTAAGTCACTCAGTCATGTCCGACTCTTTGCGACCCCATGGACTGTAGCCCACCAGGCTCCTCCGTCCATGGGATTCTCCAGGCAAGAATACTGGAGTGGGTTGCCATTTCCTTCTCCAGGTATATCATTTCAGGATCATTTAATAATTACTCCTGAAGGTTTTAGACTATGTTTCAAAGAAGTTTGACAGGGTTTTGTAATTCAATTAAGATGTATAGAATAGAATTCTTTATTGAGGAAGGACAATATCACCTTTAGATAATAATGGAAAATAGGTTTTATTGGCAACTTGTCAAGAAACAAAAAGCGATTGGGAGTCCCACCCAGGACAGGTGTAGTTAATGTTGGGGTAAATTTTTTAAGAATTAATAACTCACTGTAACTCATCAATGGATCACCATATGAAAGGATATTTATTTTCAGGGATATCCAAGTGTTTTCTCACTATTTTCACTGATACTTCTGCCAAGGTGTCACTTCAGACTTTGGCACTTTTTTTCAGGCTATTAGATATCTTAAACATAAAACTGCTTTCCTGAATATGCAAAACCACACTTCCACACCTACCTACCATCCCCACCTGTTCCAACACACACATACACTTGAGGAAATCAATAATAAGTATTGTTATTATAAAAATACTGACAGCAAACGGACTGCACATTTAAAAGTATAATGTGAAGAGGTTTTATTTGCCAAGAGATTATTCAAAAAGGAATGGATGAGCATATATATTGGAACCACAAAACATTATTGAGAATCCAGGGCTACCAGCTGCCAGTCACTGACATAGACTCTGAGGAATGCTGGAAATACGTTATTTGAGGCCAAAAAGAGGAGAATGTATCACTACAGGCTTTCTTGAGAGGACTGAAGACTTTCTGTGGAGGAACCTAGCCAGCCTGAGGGTAGAAGGTAGATCTATAGCAGAAAAAAGGAGTTAGCTGGCATGGCAACTTTGAAAGAAGCCTCAGTACAAGGGAAAAAGTCATTCATTTGCAAAAAATGAATGCTTAGTAGACAGCTTTCAGCTTCCCTTGGCAGATGGATTTGGCTATGGATTTGACAGATGACCCTGGAAATAACGGGATTCTGCTCTCAGGGGATTCTAACAAATATTCATTGATCAGCAACAACTATGTGTCAAGAATTGTTCTAAGCACCAGGGATTAGAGCATGAATAAGCCCTGGACTCTGTCCTGCAAAATGTTATAGTCTGGAAAGAGAAGTAGGCCCACAAACAGATCATTACAACATAACATAAAAAGGGCAGTCAATGAAAGTATGAATTCCTTAAGGCCATAGGCTAGATCACATTCTCTTTTGTAAAACCAGCACCTACCCAAATGCCTTGCACACAGTGAGAGCGAATAAATGTTGACTGAATGAAAGGTACAGGGTTTGTATTAGAACTAAGCTTGGACAGACGAGCTCTGCTCTCTGTTAAGTCTTAAGCAAACTTATTAGAAATATTTGCAGTTCACAGGTGTCATTTTGCTTTTCCATTTATACTGTTCTTCATTGTTTATTCCCCCAGATTTCTTTTTATGCCCATATGCCAGTTGCACACTCCACCTACCCTTTGTAGACTACCTTCTTTCTATTCTCAGTTAAGACTTGTCTCATTTCTTGGGCCCCTGCTTTTGTAACATATATGTGTCATATAATGTATATGATTTTATTCAATATGTAAAATATTTTAGATGATAAGGCATATTGAATCATGGGGGGGAAATGGTTCAAATGCAGTGGAACAATTAACTAGCAATTGGGGATGAAGGTAAACTTATCTACTTCATGCCTTGTGTTATAATAATTTCAGATTGAGTTAAGGTTTTAAATGGGAAATGAAATGATGATAAAAATATAAGAAGAAAATTACTACTATTTAAGTTCACCTTGAGAAAGGAAAATTTCAGTTCAGAGAAAAGTCATAAACAAGGGTGAAAAATAAATGGCAATGAGAAAAAATTGTCAATATTAGACAAAGTGTTACTATCCATTGTGAAACAAAGAAGAGGGCATTGTGACTAGGCTTGGACAGTGTCTGGGAAAATAGTGTTTCCCATAATATAAATAAATCCACAGTTGCATATAGTTTCTCTCAAATGTTATAGTTTAGTAATGAATAGAA
>NW_011495082.1:1496038-1506472 GCF_000754665.1 Bison bison bison
TGAAGGAGAAGGCAATGGCACTCCACTCCAGCACTCTTGCCTGGAAAATCCCATGGACAGAGGAACCTGGTGGGCTACAGTCCATGGGGTCGGGAAGAGTTGGACACGACTGAGAGACTTCCCTTTCAATTTTCACTTTCATGCATTGGAGAAGGAAATGGCAACCCACTCCAGTGTTCTTGCCTGGAGAATCCCAGGGATGGCGGAGCCTGGTGGGCTGCCATCTATGGGGTCGCACAAAGTCGGACACGACTGAAGCGACTTAGCAGCAGCAGCAGCAGCAACCAGTGAATAGCTGATACACATCTTTTTGAAGAACTCTTAAAAATCAATAAGAAAAAGCAAACGTTTCCATAGTAACTAAGTAAAAGGCATGAATAAGCAATTCACAAAAGCACAAGTGGACAATAAACATATTTTAAAGCTTACTTTTAAAAATCTTTTTCCCCCATCCCTCAGGGTCATCCCAGTGCACCGGCCCTGAGCACCCCGTCCTGAGAGTTATTGAAAGAATGACAAGTCCAATTTGGGATGAAATGCAGGAAAATTGGCACTCATATAATTTTTTGTCAATACAAATTACTTCAGCTTTTCTGTGAAGTAGATACTTGTGCTGCAAATAAAAGATGGCCATGATATTGACACAAAGAAACAAGATTAGGGAAGAATGGCTATTTGTTAATTTGTTAATGATTGATATTGAGATTGTGGTTTGTTTTGTGGAAGAGTCCTTATCTTTTAGAGGTAAGTATTGAAGTGTTTATTGATGAAATGATAGGCCATTTGGATTTGCTTTAAAAATAATTCAAGGCTGGAGGAATAAGAGAAGGCATAGATAAAACAAGTTGATCGTTGTTGATAGAAATGGGAATTCATTATACAATTTTTCTAATTTTTTTACATGTAAGAAATATTTCAATCGTAGAAAGTTTTTAAACTGTTTATACACTAGCATCCAAATTTTGTAAGAAATAAGATCACATATGCATTATACATAGGCAAAAGAACAGATGGAAAGATACCAAAAGTTAGCAGTGTTTATCGTGGAGACAGTCTTTGATTTTCTCACTGTTGCTTCCTTGTGTATTCTAAACAATTTATAATGAACGTAAGTTACCTTTATCACCAGTAAAATAAGACTCTTTTTTAAAAAAAGATGGATTCAGTGCAGTCACCTTAATCTTGGAAAATAAGAGCCATGAAAGACAAATTAATAGATATTTTTCTAAGAGACACTTTTATCTTCAAACATTCACCATTTTTATGTGTTTTTTTTTTTTCCTTCACTCTACTTGCTTTCAATTCAAGAACATAAGGCATACTGTTCATTGGCTTAAATACACTTGTATTTCATAATTTGTATTCTATTCAATCTCTTTTATCTATTTAGTACATCTCAATATTAGGCCTTTATTTTAACTACAATTGTACATTATAAACTAAATCCAACATTTTACCCCATCATAGTTTCACTTGAAACCAGTAGGAACTCATTTATAATATAAACTCTAAGCAACATAGAGCAAGATTGAAAAAATATGCCTTAAGATATTTCAATTATTCAGGCAGACACCATTGTAATGGGACTTGTGAGCAGTAATGTTAGAGTCCATCAAAGTAGAACTCTGCTTTAAGTGAATTTTTAAAATAGCCATGAACTATATTTGTCCTTGGACAGAGCACAGTATTATAAGACCAGAGAGAAAAGTGAATTTTAAAATAAAATGTTTGAGGTGACAAAGTGAAACGTTCTGTCTCCTCCTCCTCTGCCCCTCATCAAGTTTGCAGAATATTTGTCTTGTAATGATGATAAGAATATCATTATCATTACTACCATGACAACACTGTAATAAGCATATTCCATTTATGAACATTGACTCTCACAACCAAATCTTCTGGTTTATATTAGTATCCCTCTATTACAGTGAAAAACCATAGCTTTGACTAGACAGCCCTTTGTTGGCAAAGTAATGTCTCTGCTTTTTAATATGCTGTCTAGGTTGGTCATAACTTTCCTTCCAAGGAGCAAATGTCTTTTAATTTCATGGCTGTAGTCACCATCTGTAGTGATTTTGGAGCCCAAAAAATAGTTTCTCACTGTTGCTATTGTTTCCCCATCTATTTGTCGTAAAGTTATGGAACCAGATGCCATGATCTTAGTTTTCTGAATGTTGAGTTTTAAGCCAGCTTTTTCACTCGCCTCTTCCACTTTCATCAAGAGGTTCTTTAGTTCTTCTTCGCTTTCTGCCATAAGGATGGTGTCCTCTGCATGTCTGAGGTTATTGGTATTTCTCCCAGCAATCTTGATTCCAGCTTGTGTTTCATCCATCCTGGCATTTCACATGATGTACTCTGCATATAAGTTAAACAAGCAGGGTGACAATATACAACCCTGATGTACTCCTTTTCCTATTTGGAATCAGTCTGTTGTTCCACATCTGGTTCTAACTGTTGCTTCTTGACCTGCATACAGATTTCTCAGGAGGCAGGTCGTGTGGTCTGGTATTCCCATCTCTTGAAGAATTTTCCATAGCTTGTTGTGATCCGTACAAAGGCTTTGGTGTAGTCAATAAAGCAGATGTTTTTCCAGTAGTCATGTATGGATGTAAGAGTTGTACTATAAAAAAAGCTGAGTGCCAAAGAATTGATGCTTTTGAACTGTGGTGTTGCAGAAGACTCTTCAGAGTCCCTTGGACTGCAAGGAGATCCAACCAGTCCATCCTAAAGGAAATCAGTCTTGGATGTTCATTGGAAGGACTGATGCTGAAGTTGCAACTCCAATGCTTGGCCACCTGATATGAAGGATTGACTCACTGGAAAAGACTCTAATGTTGGGAAAGGTTGAAGACAGGAGGAGAAGGATGAAGAAAGATTGAAGACAGAGGGCGAGATGGTTGGAAGGCATCACCGACTCAATGGACATGAGTTTGAGCAAGCTCTGGGAGTTGGTGATGGACAGGGAGCCCTGGCGTGCTGCTGTCCATGAGATTACAAAGAGTCAGACATGGCTGAGTGAACTGATTACAGTGAAAGAAACTGAGACTCAGAGGAAGATTAAGTATATGGTTGACAATTGCACAACCTGGATTCAAAGACTATTTCTATCATTTGCCAAGGCCAGTGCTCTATCAATTCCACCACTGTATTTAAAGACAGAGTTCATTATGTACGTTGATGGGGAATGAGATGGGAAAATAGTGGGGATAGGAAAGCATGAGATATCAGCATTAAAGGGAGAATAAATACTCATTTCAGGTGTGATGGTTATTCTTATTCTATTTTTCAGTTGTAAATGGACACCAATGGAATTTATAACAACTTTCTAAATTTATAAAGATATCCCTCATCATTTGCTGCATACCAGTGGGTATTGGGATGATTCATGGATTCAGAGAGTATTCAAAAAAGAAGCAACAATAGAGATCATCTAATAGAACTGTCCCCTTTTTAAAAAAAATAGTTATGAGAGAATATTGTGAAGCACTCTTTCGTGTATAATTTCAACTGCTGCTGCTACATAGAATATCAAAAGATGATTGGGCATGGATTTAGATTTGTTTGAAAACTCCTCTAGTAGCACACACATCTGTACTCTAAATGCAGTGAATGTCACATATATTTAAGGAAATAGGTTATGGTGGAAGAAGGGGCAAGACATGGAACTGGAACTAGAAGCCTGGAGCTTTGGTTTCTATTTTGGTTTCTAACAAGTTGTATGACTTTGATCACTTCCACTATCAGATTAGGGCTTCCCTGATGGCTCAGTCAGTAAGAATCCGCCTGCAATGCAGGAGACCCACATTCCATCCCTGGGTCAAGAAGATAACCTGGAGAAGGAAATGGCTACCTACTCCAGTATTCTTGCCTGGAAATTCATGGACAGAGAATCCATAAACAGAGGAGCCTGTCGGGCTACTATGGGGTCTCAAGACTTAGCAACTAAACCACCACCACTATCAGATTACTCATGAGTAAACAGAAATACCTGGACTGAGTTCACTTCTCTTGGACCCAGTAAACGGAAACAGCCTTAGAGTTCTAGTATTGAGGACTCAGCTTCTCTGCTTACATACAAGGGTGCACTGTGATTAGCCTTTGAAGTCACCCAGACAAAGAATGCTTTCTCAAAATATAAGTAAATCCAAGAGTATATATTTTGCCTCCCCAGAGTTCTAGATTACTAAATGAATAGAAAACATAAAGAAAAATTGCAGTAATACCAGGTAGAGTGTGACCAGTGTAAGGTTTTCCACGGTCCTTTCTGTAATGCAATTAAGATAGTGTAACCTCAACCAAGTAGAAAGGAAATCAGAAATAGCAAGAAACTGACATTCTGGGTGGTGGGGCAATAGACACTTAGGAAAGCCACAAGACGAGTCAAATATATTGATTTGTTTAAGAAATAGATTAAAAGAAAATAGTTACATAAGAGCTTTATTTTTATTTTTCTATATGTCTCCAATCAGGTTTTCAAAATTTTATATCATGTATTATTTTACCTCCATATTTGGTATTATTGATATATAAATACGTGGTGTAACTAATTATTAATGTTATACATCTACTTTTCTCTTTATATCTAATTCAAGTAAATCTGAAAATGGCTAAGTAAATGATTACTCAAATACCTGACATGTATATCTGGGGGTTTGTGGCATTAGCTACCCATTCAAAGTCTTTGAGAGAAATGGCCTCAATATAAAATTGTGATGCTGTTTTTGTGAGGGCATCACAAGTGGCAGGCACTTTAGAATCTGGACTCTTGAATCTGCAAATATATGACAATTATTTTAACATTCTCACTCAACAGTTTGGAGATAGCCTTTATACTTACTCATACATGCCTCATTCGTTCACTAAAATGACACAGATAATAATGCAGCAGACAGGGGAAAAATTAACAATAGCTTGGTCTCTTAAGTAGTGACACAACTGATTTTGAGGAAGAAAGAAGTTAGCACTATTTTAAGACTCATTTACTCTAGAACATTGAGTTTTTCCTTTATTTCACAATCCTATTCTACTTTAAATACGTATTTGCAGCGTTTTCATTTGTGTGTTTACCAAATCAAATTCTCCAATATGTTGCAGATAATCATAACCACAAGTTACAAGAACTGCTTTAACTACCTTATCTGGTTTATTAGTAATTTTCTTCTGTCTTGCTGAGGCATATTCAGTTCAGTTCAGTAGCTCAGTCGTGTCCAACTCTTTGCGACCCCATGAATCGCAGCACGCCAGGCCTCCCTGTCCATCACCAACTCCCAGAGTTTACTCAAACTCATGTCAGTTGAGTCAGTGATGCCATCCAACCATCTCATCCTCTGTTATGCCTTTCTCCTCCCACCTTCAACCTTTCCCAGCATCAGGGTCTTTTCAAATGACTCAGTTCTTCCTGTCAGGTGGCCAAAGGATTGGAGTTTCAGCTTCAACATCAGTCCTTCCAATGAATATCCAGGACTGATTTCCTTTAGGATTGACTGCTTTGATCTCCTTACAGTCCAAGGGATTCCCAAGAGTCTTCTCCAACACCACAGTTCAAAAGCATCAATTCTTCGGTGCTCAGCTTTCTTTATAGTCCAACACTCACATCCATACATGACCAATGGAAGAACCATAGCCTTGATTAGATAGATCTTTCTTGACAAAGTACTGTGTCTGCTTTTTAATATGCTGTCTAGGTTGGTCATAACTTTTCTTCCAAGGAGCAAGCATCTTTTAATTACATGACTTCAGTCACCATCTGCAGTGATTTTATACTATGCTATGCTAAGTCACTTCAGTCGTGTCCGACTCTGTGTGACCCCATAGACGGCAGTCCACCAGGCTTCCCTGTCCCTGGGATTCTCCAGGCAAGAACACTGGAGTGGGTTGCCATTTCCTTCTCCAATGCATGAAAGTGAAAAGAGAAAGTGAAGTCGCTCAGTCGTGTCTGACTCTTAGCAATCCCATGGACTGCAGCCTACCTGTCTCCATTGCTTCCCCAACTATTTGCCATGAAGTGATGGGACAAGATGCCATGATCTTAGTTTTCTGAATGTTTAGCTTTAAGCCAACTTTTTCACTCTTCACTTTCACTTTCATCAAGAGGCTCTTTAGTTTTTCTTCCCTTTCTGACATAAGGGTGATGTCATCTACATCAGTTCAGTTCAGTTCAGTCACTCAGTCATGTCTGACTCTTTGCGACCCCATGGACTGCAGCATGCCAGGCTTCCCTGTTCATCATGAACTCCCGGAGTTTACTCAAACTCATGTCCGTTGAGTCAGTAATACCATCCAACCATCTCATCCTCTGTGTCCTCCTCCTGCCTTCAATCTTTCCCAGCATCAGTCTTTTCCAATGAGTCAGTTCTTCACATCAGGTGGCGAAAGTATTGGAGTTACAGCTGCAATATCAGTTCTTCCAATGAATATTCAGGACTGTTTTCCCCAAAAATAAAGTCTACCACTCTTTCCACTGTTTTCCCATCTATCTGCCATGAACTGATGGGACTGGATGCCATGATCTTAGTTTTCTGAATGTTGAGCTTTAAGCCAACTTTTCTCTCTCCTCTTTCACTTTCATCAAGAGGCTCTTTAGTTCTTCTTCGCTTTCTGCCATAAGGGTGGTGTGATACGCATTTCTGAGGTTATTGATATTTCTCCCAGCAATCTTGATTCCAGCTTGTGTTTCATCCAGCCCAGCGTTTTTCGTGATGTACTCTGCATATAAGTTAAATAAACAAGGTGATAAAATACAGCTTTGATGTACTCCTTTTCCTATTTGGAACCAGTCTGTTGTTCCATGTCCAGTTATAACTGTTGCTTCCTGACCCGTATACAGATTTCTCAAGAGGCAGGTCAGGTGGTCTGGTATTCCTATCTCTTTCAGAATTTTTCACAGTTTGTTGTGATCCACACAGTCAAAGACTTTTGCATAGTCAATAAAGCAGAAATAGATGTTTTTCTGGAACTCTCTTCCTTTTTCAAGGACCTAACAGATGTTGACAATTTGATCTCTGGTTCCTCTGCCTTTTCTAAAACCAGCTTGAACATCTAGAAGTTCACAATTCACATACTGCTGAACCTGGCTTGGAGAATTTTGAGCATTACTTTACTAGCATGTGAGATAAGTGCAATTGTGAGGTAGTTTGAGCATGCCTCCCTGGTGGCTCAGAGGTTAAAGTGTCTGCCTGGAATGTGGGATACCTGGGTTTGATCCCTGGGTCGGGAAGATCCCCTGGAGAAGGAACTGGCAACCCAGGCCAGTACTCTTGCCTGGAGAATCCCATGGAGGGAGGTGCCTGGTAGGCTACAGTCCATGGGGTCGCAAAGAGTCGGACACGACTGAGCGACTTCACTTTCACTATCACTTTGAGCATTCTTTGGCATTGCCTTTCTTTGGGATTGGAATGAAAACTGGCCTTTTCCAGTCCTGTGGCCACTGCTGAATTTTCCAAATTTGCTGACGTATTGAGTGCAGCAGTTTCACAGCATCATCTTTTAGAATTTGAAATAGTTCAACTGAAATTCCATCACCTGCACTAGCTTTGTTCATAGTGATGCTTCATAATGCCCACTTGACTTCACATTCCAGGATGTCTGGCTCTAGGTGAGTGATCACACCATTCTGATTATCTGCATCATGAAGATCTTTTTGTATAGTTCTTCTGTGTATTCTTGCCCACCTCTTCTTAATATCTTCTGCTTCTGTTAGGTCGATACCATTTCTGTCCTTTATTGAACCCATCTTTGCATGAAATGCTACCTTGGTATCTCTAATTTTCTCAAAGAGATCTCTAGTCTTTCTAATCCAAGTTTATGCCCTGACCAGTAATGCTGAAGAAGCTGAATTTGGACAGTTCTATGAAGACCTACAAGACCTTCTAGAACTAACACCCCCCAAAAGATGTCTTTTTCATTATAGGGGACTGGAATGCAAAAGTAGGAAGTCAAGAAACACCTGGAGTAACAGGCAACTTTGGCCTTGGAGAACAGAATGAAGCAGGGCAAAGGCTAACAGAGTTTTGCCAAGAGAATGCACTGGTCATAGCAAACACCCTCATCCAACACAAGAGAAGACTCTACACATGGACATCACCAGATTGTCAACACCAAAATCAGATTGATTCTATTCTTTGCAGCCAGTGATGGAGAAGCTCTATACAGTCAGCAAAAACAAGACCAGGAGCTGACTGTGGCTCAGATCATGAACTCCTTATTGCCAAATTCAGACTTCAATTGAAGAAAGTAGGGAAAGCCACTAGACCATTCAGGTATGACCTAAATCAAATCCCTTACGATTATACAGTGGAAGTGAGAAATAGATTGAAGGGATTAGATCTGATAGACAGACTGCCTGAAGAACTATGGATGGAGGTTCATGACAATGTACAGAAGGAAGGGCTCAAGATCATCCCCAAGAAAAAGAAATGCTAAAAGGTAAAATGGTTGTTGAACAAGGCCTTACAAATAGCTGTGAAAAGAAGAGAAGCAAAAGTCAAAGGCAAAAAGGAAAGATATACCCATTTGAATTCAGAGTTCCAAAGAATAGCAAGGAGAGATAAGAAAACCCTCTTCAGTGAGACATATTGAAAGGGCTTGTTTTTCAGAGCTGGAAATCAGTTTTCAGAATGATGATCTGAAAATAAAATCTAGCTGTGAGGAGTTTCTCTTAGGGCAAATATTATATTGGGTTGGCCAAAAAGTTCCATAACATCTTATGGAAAAACCCTAACGAACTTTTTATCCAACCCAGTAAATACTAGGAAGTTACAATATGGGAGTGGCTGCTTGTGTCCTAGATAAAACCTTCCAGGTAAGTCTTTTGATCTGCCCACTGAGTTGGACAGCCTGGCCATTCCATGAACCAATATACTCATATGGACTAATTTACTAATACCTGAATATAATTATGTATACATGGAGTATACAAACTCTAATACTTTGGCCACCTGATGCGAAGAACTGACTCATTGGAAAAGACCCTGATGCTGGGAAAGATTGAAGGTAGGAAGAGAAGGGGATGACAGAGGATGAGATGGTTGGATGGCATCATCGACTCGGTGGACATGAGTTTGAGCAAGCTCCAGGAGTTGGTGATGGACAGGGAAGGCTGACGTGCTGCAGTCCATGGGGTCACAAAGAGTCAGACATGACTGATCAACTGACCTGAACTGATACTAACAGAGAACCAAGCAGTGTTGGAAATGTCACTGGGTACCACTATAGACATAATGTATAGACAGCAAGGAAAGAAAGAAGAGAAATAAATGAGAAAAAGAGCAACAATACAGATATGTGCATGCATGCACGCTATGTCAAGAGTTGTGTCTGACTCTTTGTACAGCCAAGATACAGGTATAAAAGAGACCAAAAAAAAAAAAGAGTAAGATAGCAAAAAAGTACAGAAAAGGCATTTAAAGTAAAATAACAGAAAGACATTGAGAAGTATAATGTCTGCTGCCATTTCTTTCTAGACAATGTGACTTGTTCTTCTGTACTTAAATTTGACCAGCAATCTTAATGATTTATGATTTACTTAATGATATTAATGATTTACTTGGCATATTTAGAAAAATGGTACTTTTGACAGACTTTTCTTTGTTATTATCAACTTCACTGAAAGTCAAGAAAAGATACATGTAAGATTAAAATAACTGTCACACTAAATAATATTTTATAAGTGTCTTTCCTGGTTCAACATAAGAATATTCTACGTTGAGCAACATTTAGCATCTTTCAGTTCAGTTCAGTTCATTCGCTCAGTCATGTCCGACTCTTTGCGACCCCATGAATTGCAGCATGCCAGGCCTCCCTATCCATCACCAACTCCTGGAGTTCACTCAGACGCACGTCCATCGAGTCAGTGATGCCATCCAGCCATCTCATCCTCTGTCGTCCCTTTCTCCTCCTGCCCCCAATCCCTCCCAGCATCAGAGTCTTTTCCAATGAGTCAACTCTTCACATGAGGTGGCCAAAGTACTGGAGTTTCAGCTTTAGCACCATTCCTTCCAAAGAAATCCTAGGGCTGATCTCCTTTAGAATGGACTGGTTGGATCTCCTTGCAGTCCAAGGGACTCTCAAGACTCTTCTCCAACACCACAGTTCAAAAGCATCAATTCTTTGGCACTCAGCTTTCTTCACAGTCCAACTCTCACATCCATACATGACCACTGGAAAAACCATAGCCTTGACTAGACGGACCTTTGTTGGCAAAGTAATGTCTCTGCTTTTGAATATGCTCTCTAGGTTGGTCATAACTTTCCTTCCAAGGAGTAAGCATCTTTTAATTTCATGGCTGCAATCACCATCTGCAGTGGTTTTGGAGCCCCAAAAAATAAGTCTGCCACTGTTTCCACTGTTTCCCCATCTATTTGCCATGAAGTGATGGGACCAGATGCCATGATCTTAGTTTTCTGAATGTTGAGCTTTAAGCCAATTTTTTCACTCTCC
>NW_011495082.1:1506572-1525884 GCF_000754665.1 Bison bison bison
GCAATCTAGATTCCAGCTTGTGCTTCTTCCAGCCCAGCGTTTCTCATGATGTACTCTGCATAGAAGTTAAATAAGCAGGGTGATAATATACAGCCTTGACGTACTCCTTTTCCTATTTGGAACCAGTCTGTTGTTCCATGTCCAGTTCTAACTGTTGCTTCCTGACCTGCATATAGGTTTCTCAAGAGGCAAGTCTTTAAGGGCGGTTATAAAAAATAAGATTTTGTAAGTCAAGTTATGTATTTGATCTATAAGTGAAATACTTTCCTTGAAAATACTTCCTTACAATAAAAACACCTTTTGTAAAGTGAATAATTACTGCCTGGCTTATAATATTTTATATTTCCATGTTTGTTTATTAAAATTGCTATAAGTATGGTAAACCTGAGTTTTCGCTGAAAGACTGCTTTATTTATAAATTTCAAAGCTTATTGGTTTTTGCAGGGCAGGGCTGAGTGCTGAGTGCCGAGTCTTGATTGTCACACATGGGACTTCTCTCGTTGCAGAGATGGGCCTCTCTAATTGCAGTGTGAGGGCTTCTCACTGTGGCAGCTTCTCTCTCTGCAGAGCACAGGCTCTAGGTGCAGAGGCGTCAGTACTTGCAGCTCAGGGCTCCTTGTTGTGGCTCCGGGGCCTACAGCATGCAGGCCTCGGTAGTTGAAGTGCATCAGCTCAATACTTGCGGCTTGCAGGCTCCAGAGCATGGGCTCGATAGTTGTGGGGCACAGGCCTAGCTGTTCCACAGCATGTGGAAATCTTCCTGGACCAGGAATTGAACCTGTGTCTGCAGCACTGGCAGGCAGATTCTTATCCACTGTACCACCAAGGAAGTCCCGCTTATTGATTTTTAATTAGTTATACCACAAGTTGGCTCAACTTACATGGTCATTTTTCCCTGTGTCAATTATGTTTAATCCCCATTCTGTGTCTTTACACCAGTGAACATGCTCAGGGTAGTATGAAAACAAAGCTTTAATTAAACATAAAAATATTCCAGAGAAGTACTCGAAACAATACTGACAGATGTCCAAAGGAATGTTCTGTTTTTCTCATATTTAAAGAGCAATGGATTGAAACAAGAAAAGTACATTTCTTATCTCTTTTGTGCTGTAACTGGTGGTGTTTTAATTGCTCAAGGCTTTGTTCACATTCTTTCATGGTTGATATTCCATAGATTGGTTGTGGGCCCTAGAATGTTTGCAATACTGAGAGAAATTCTTTGGTATAATTGTTCTCCAGTTTGTGGGTTGTCTGCTCGGTGGCTCTGTGGTGGGGCTCACATGCCACGCCTCCTAGGTCTGCTGCAGCCAGAGCCCCTGTCCCCATGGCAGGACACTGCTGACCCATGCCTCCACAGGAGACACTCAAACATTCAAAGGCAGCTCTGGTTCCATCTCGTGGGGTCCCTGAGTCCTGGTGAATACAAGGTTTTGTTTGAGCCCTCCAAGCCTCTCCGCTGGGTATGGGGTTTGATTCTAAATGCAATTTTGCCCCTCCTATCATCTTGTTGGGGCTTTTCCTTTGCCCTTGGACATGGGATATCTTTTTTGGGGATCTAACGTTCTCCTGTCGATGGTTACTCAGCAGCTAGTTGCAGTTTTGGAATTCTCACAGGAGAAAATGAGAGCACGTCTTTCTACTCCACAGTGTTAGGCACTGACTAGAAAAAGTCAATTTTCATTCCAATCCCAAAGAAAGGCAATGCCAAAGAATGTTCAAACTACAGCACACTTGTACTCATCTCACATGCTAGCAAAGCAATGCTCTAAATTCTCCAAGAGAGGCTTCAATAGTCCATGAACAGAGAAATTCCAGATGTTCAAGCTGAATTTAGAAAAGGCAGAGGAACCAGAGATCAAATTGCCAACAGCCACTGGGTCATAGAAAATGCAAGAGAGTTCCAGAAAAACACCTACTTCTGCTTCATTGACTACACTAAAGCCTTTGACTGTGTGCATCACAACAAACTGTGGAAAATTCTTCAAGAGATGGGAACACCAGACCACTTGACCTGCCTCCAGAGAAATTTGTATGACGGTCAAGAAGCAACAGTTAGAAATGGATATGGAACAATGGACTGGTTCCAAATTGGGAAAGGAGTACGTCAAGGCTGCATATTGACACTCTGCTTATTTAACTTATATGCAGAGTACATCATGAGAAATGCTGGGCTGGAGGAAGCACAAGCTGGAATCACATTGCCGGGAGAAATATCAATAACCTCAGATACGCATATGACACCACCCTTAGGGCAGAAAGTGAAGAACTAAAGAGCCTCTTGATGAAAGTGAAAGAGGAGAGTGAAAAAGCTGGCTTAAAACTCAACATTCAAAAAACGAAAATCATGGTATTCGGTTCTATCACTTCAAGGCAAATAGATGGGGAAACAATGGAAACAGTGACAGACTTTATCTTCTTGGGCTCCAAAATAACTGCAGATGGTGACTGCAGCCATGAAATTAAAAGACGCTTGCTCCATGGAAGAAAAGTTATGACAAAACTAGATAGCATGTTAAAAAGCAGAGACATTACTTTATTGACAAATATCTATATACTCAAAGCTATGGCTTTTCCATGGAGAAGGCAATGGCAACCCACTCCAGTACTCTTGCCTGGCAAATCCCATGGACAGAGGAGCCTGGTAGGCTGCAGTCCATGGGGTCGCTAGGAGTCAGACACGACTGAGCAACTTCACTTTCACTTTTCATTTTCATGCATTGGAGAAGGAAATGGCAACCCACTCCAGTGTTCTTGCCTGGAGAATCCCAGGGACAGGGGAGCCTGGTGGGCTGCCGTCTATGGGGTCACACAGAGTTGGACACTACTGAAGTGACTTAGCAGCAGCAACATGGCTTTTCCAGTAGTCATGTATGGATATGAGAGTTGGACCATAAAGAAAGTCAAGCACTGAAGAGTTGATGCTTTTGAATTGTAGTGCTGGAGAAGCCTCTTGAGAGTCCCTTGGATAACAAGAAGGTTAAAACAGTCAATCCTAAAGAAAATCAGTCCTGAATATTCATTGGAAGGACTGGTGCTGAAGCTGAGGCTCCAATACTTTGGCCACCTGATGCAAAGAACTGACTCATTGGAAAAGACCCTGATGCTAGGAAAGATTGAAGGTAGGAGGAGAAGAGGATAACAGAGGATGAGATGGTTGGATGGCATCACCAACTCGACAGACATGAGTTTGTGCAAGCTCCAGTTGTTGATGGACAGGGAATCCCAGCGTGCTGCAGTCCATGGGGTCGCAAAGAGCTGGACATGACTGAGCAACTGACCTGAGCTGATTGCATAGGTGTTCACTCTACAGTTGAAAACAGGAGATATATTTTCCATTCCTGCATGGAAGATCCATCTATAAATAGCTTCTTCAGATTATTTCTTGTTAAAATCTTGGTTGAATAAAATACAAAAGCTTTGAACTGTGTTGTTTATTGAAATGTATATGGTACAAAAGCATCTCAGGCTGAGATTTCTGAGATTCTACAGAAGGTACCCTTTGATTTTAATGGCTTGTGCCTTTTGTTCAAGTACATAAACTGATGGGATGCATGAGAAATTTGTTGGATGAAATTTGGATATGATCATATGTCTCAAATCCCAGAATTATTTAAAAGAAGAGAATAAAATATCTACAGTTTCCAAAGGAGTAGGAAACTGGAAGAAAATATACCTGACTATTTTTCTTCACTCTGAAGGCATCCAACATCTAGTGGCAGCCCACCACTTCCCAGAGCAGTCACGATGCCTGGATCTGCCCTGTTGATCAGTGCTTCATCATAGAAATTTCACCAGGTTGTGCCCTGAATAGATCTTAACAGTTTGCCTGTTTGGGAGTATTTAGCAAGGAAACGCAAATCCTCCCATTCCTCAGGAACCCTCTTCTATCTATGATGTTTCTCTTTCCTGCCTGGGAGTGCAGCTTGAAACAGAAACTGCAAGGAGTGATGAGTTTGAGAGGGCATTGCAGTCAAATTAATTATCTGTTTGTAGTTATATCACTTTGTATTTTTGTTTGTACTCTATCAGGGCCTTTTTGGTATTAAAAATATAGGCTTTGTAAGCATAAGGAATAAAAAAGAGAGGAAATTATTTGGGGCAGAGAATCTATAAGAAATTCTCATTTAATTCCACAAGAACAGCTGCTTCTAGCCTTCCACCTCTACACAGTCAACAGCACACATCCAGATGAGCAAAAGCAAGAGCTAAGGCTATCATTGCTATTGCTGAGAACGTTCATGAGATTGCTTTTCACATCACTATGAAATTTCACAAAGGCTGTACATTGAGACTGTGGGGCCAACGTCATATCTGTAAGCTTGTGAAGTGGGCATTAACTGCCACTTTTTGTAAATACTCTGGTAACCTGGCTTCTTTAGGCTTGAGATATGTGAGTCCAGGTGAAGTCTCTTATCTTTGGCCAATATAATTCTTTCCTTGCTTCAAAAAATAGTAATTGACAAACTGAAACTAGAAAGTAATGCTCAAAATTCTCCAAGCCAGGCTTCAGCAGTACATGAACCGTGGACTTCCAGATGTTCAAGCTAGATTTAGAAAAGGCAAAGGAACCAGAGATCAGATTGCCAACATCCATTGGATCATAGAAAAGGCAAGATAGTTCCATAAAAACATCTATTTCTGCTTTATTGATTACACCATGGCCTTTGACTGTGTGGATAACAACAAACTGTGAAAAATTCTTCAAGAGATGAGAATACCAGACCACCTTACCTGCTTCCTGAGAAATCTGTATGCAGGTCAAGAAGTAGCAGTTAGAACTGGACTTGGAACAAACGACTGATTCCAAATCGGGAAAGGAGTACATCAAGGCTTTATATTGTCACCCTGCTTATTTAGCTTATATGCAGAGTACATCATGCGAAATGTCGGGGTGGATGAAGCACAAGCTGGAATCAAGATTGCCAGGAGAAATATCAATAACCTCAGATATGCAGATGACGCTACCCTTATGGCAGAAAGCAAATAGAATCTAAAGAGCCTCTTGATGAAAGTGAAAGAGGAGAGTGAAAAAGTTGGCTTAAAACTCAACATTCAGAAAACAAAGATCATGTTATCAGGTCCCATCACTTCATGGCAAATAGATAGGGAAACAATGGAAACAGTGAGAGACTTTATTTTCTTGGGCTCCAAAATCACTGCAGATGATGCCTGCAGCCATGAAATTAAAAGATGCTTGCTCCTTGGAAGAAAAGCTATGACAAACCTAGACAGCATATTAAAAAGCAAAGACATTACTTTGCCAACAATGGTCCATCTAGTCAAAGTGATAGTTTTTCCAGTCGTTATATATTGATGTTAGAGTTGGACTATAAAGAAAGCTGAGCACTGAGGAATTGATGCTTTTGAACTGTGGTGTTGGAAAAGAGTCTTGAGAGTCCCTTGGACTGGGAGATCCAACCAGTCCATTTTAAAGGAAATTAGTCCTGAATATTCTCTGGAAGGACTGATGCTGAAGCTGAAGCTCCAATCCTTTGGCCACCTGACGTGAAGAACTGACTCATTGGAAAAGACCCCAATGCTGGGAGAGATCAAAGGCCAGAGGAGAAGGGGATGACAGAGGATGAGATGGTTGGATGGCATCAACAACTCGATGGACATGAACTTGAGCAAGCTCCAGGAATCGGTGATGGACAGGGAGGCCTGGCATGCTGCAGTCCATGGGGTCACAAAGGGTCAGATACGACTGAGTGACTGAATTGTACTAGGTTTTTATGTGAACCTGTGTTTTCACTCCTTGCTGAATTTCAGAGGGCATGATTATTGATCATATGGCAAGAGTATGTTTAGTTTTGTAAGAAACCACCAAACTGTCATCCAACATTGGCTGTACCATTTTCCATTCTAGCAGCAATAGAATGGAAAAGGAGCAGTCCTATCATTCCCCTGCCCAGAGAAGGGTTTGGTTTTGTCAGGATTCCAGATTTTGTCCCTTCTGATGGGTATGTAGTGGTATCTTGTTACTTTAATTTGCATTTCCCTGATAATCATTTTATATGTTTATTTGCCATCTGTGTATCTTATTTGCTGAGATGTCTTTTAAGATGTTTCCCTCTTTTCTCAGTTGGATTGTTTGTTTTCTTATTGTTGACTTTTTAAAGTTCTATGTATATTTTAGATAACAGTTTTTTATCAAGTGTATCTTTTGCAAATATTTTCTCATAGTCTGTGACTTGTCTTACTCTCTTGACATTGTCATCCACAATACAGTTTTTAATTTTAGTGGAGTCCAGCTTAGTTCCTTCATAGCGTGTGCTATTGGTGTTATATCTAAACAGTCATCACCATACCCAAGATTACCTAGGTTTTCTTCTACATTATCTTCTAGGAGTTTTATAGTTTTGCATTTTTCGCATTTAAGGCTCTGATCCATTTTGAGTTAATTTTTGTGAGGAATGTAAGATCTATCTCTAGGTTCATTTTTTTTTTTTTTTTGCATGCAGAGGTCCAGTTATTCTATCATTGTTTGTTCAAAAACTATGTTTTCTCCATTATATTACCTTTGCTCATTTGTCTAAGATCAGTTGATTAAGTTTATATGGGTTTATTTCTGAGCTCTCTATTCTGTTCTATTGATCTGTCTATTCTTTCACCAATATCACCCTGGGTTGATAACTGTGTCGGTCGTGTCAGTCCTCCAACTTAGCTCCTCTCCTTCAGGATTGTGTTGAATATTCCAGGTATTCTGGGTCTTTTGCCTCCCCACACAAACTTTAGAATTTGTTTATATCCATAGCTATAACTTGCTTGGATTTTTATTTGGATCTCATTGAATCCATAGATAATGGGAAGAATTAATCTCTTCACAAAATCTAGTCCACCTTTCCATGAGAATGGAATATCTCTCCATTTTTTAGTTCTTCTTTGATTTTGTTCGTCAGAGATTTTGAGTTTTTTCATATAGATCTTGTTCATTATTTGTTAGCTTTATACTTGAGTATCTCATTGGGGGGCTTATGTAAATAGTATTACGTTTTTAATTTCAAATTCCAGTTGTTCATTGCTAGTATATAGAAAAGCAGTGAAATTCTGTATATGAATTTTGTATTCTGCAACTTTACGATAATCTCATTAGTTTCAGTTTTTTGGACACTTTTTTGAGTTTTCTATACATAGATAATCACATACCTGCAAAGAAAGATGTTTACCTTTCTTCACAATCTGTATGTCTTTCCTCCCACCTTTTTTTCTTTTTGTCTTATTAGCTGGGACTTCTAGTACCGTGTTGAAAAGGAGCAGCGAAACTGGCAGACCTCTTACTTTTGACCGTGTTTTATTCTCCAGTTCCTACTCTGGAATTGAACTTTAGTTCTTGAAACTTTCTTCAAGAATGCTGTTTTTGGTTCTTCTTTCCAACATGCCCTGTAGTTGTTTTTCACTCTCATACCTAACCTGAATCCCAGAATTCTAGTCCCGACCAAAAGTACTAAGCTGCTTCTCACCCCAGAGAGCAGCTCAGGAAATTTTGGAATGGTCTGTCACATAATCATGGTCCGAATCATTGAGTATTGGCATGAAAGTGAAAGTCGCTCAGCTGTGTCTGACTCTTTGTGACCCCATGGACTGTAGCCTGTCAGGCTCCTCCGTCCTTGGAAATCTCCAGTGGAGATACCCTTCTCCAGGGGATCTTCCCAACCCAAAGATCGAACCCAGGTCTCCTGCATTGCAGGCTGATTCTTTACCATCTGAGCCACCAGGGAAGCCCAGTATCGGCATGGTGAATAAGTAAATAATAACAATAGTAAGTAACTGAATTTATGATCTCAGAGATATTTTGTGATATTGTTAAAACTGGGAAAAACACAAAGCCTAAAAAACATTTTATAGCATCCTATGTTATAGTATGGGCTTCCCTAGTAGCTCAGATGGTAAAGAATCTGCCCGCAATGTGGGAGACTTGGGTTCAATCTCTGGACCAGGAATATCCCCTAGAGAAGGGAATGACAACCCACTCCAGTATTCTTGCCTGGGGAATTCCACGGACAGAGAAGCTGGCAGGCTATAGTCCATGGGTCACAAACAGTCGGACATGACTGAGTGAGTAACACACATGTTATAATATGTCCCTGTAAATTTCCTATTTTGGACCCTACTTTATAATATGTTTTTTGATCAGCAGACCATTCTCTAAATTAGTTAAGATTTGTAAGTCATAAACTGAAACATTTAAACAGACTCATATGACTTGAAAATAGAGCAGTTAGAATTTACGTATAAATGTTGTGCCTGGAATGTAAGAGGGTGATGACTTTCAATAAGATGATTTAAATGGAATAGTGAGCTACTTGTACATGGAAGCCCAGCCCCAAATACCTGTCTATTTGCCAAAAGAGCCCTGACTATCCTGAAATGGGGCTTCTCTGGTGGCTCAGGAAAGGGGACACAATATAGGGAATGCAAGTTCTATCTCTGGGTCGGGAAGATCCCCTGGAAAAGGAATGGCAACCCACTCCAGTATTCTTGCCTAGAAAATTCCATGGACAGAGGAGCCTGGCAGGCTACAGTTCATGGGGCTGCAGAGTCGGACACAACTGAGCATGCACACACAACATGTTGTGGCTACTTAGAGCCACAGAGAAACATATCACATCTACTGGTAGTATCCATTTTACCTCATAAGCAGAAATTTAAAATCTTATTTCGCTGTGACTGAGACAGAACTGCATGATCTGTATCTCCCCTCCCCTCTTTTTTTCCCCTCTGACCTCATCGCCTCCTACTCAACCCATCATTCACATTGTTCCTATCACACCTTGTTCCTTGAGCAACTCCAACTCCTGCCTCAGGGCCTTTGCACTTGCTCTTTACTCTGCCTGGAATGTTCTTTGTGCAGATATCTGGATAGACGGCTATCTCACTTCCTTCAGGTATCAACTCACTTATCCTCACTGAGGACTTTCTTAGCCACTCTATTAAAAATTATACATCACTGTATGGCAAAAAAAAAAAAACACACCACAATATTGTAAAGTAATTAGCCTCCAATTAAAATTAATTTATTAAATAATTATATATCTCCATCTTATATTTTTGAATCTTCTGTGTTTGATTTACTGTTTCTCCATAGCACCTACTGCAATTTAAAATACTGTACACTTTATTGTTTACTTTTATTATCTCTATATTCCACTAAAATATAAGCTCCATGAAAGCAGAGGGTTTTTTAAGTTATAGAAAGATATACAACAGTAGAAAAATATTAGAGTGAATCTCTATTATCACTCAGCTCTAACAATTTTTAGTATTTAGCCAATCTTGGTCCTTCAATTTTGCTACCATATTTTATTTCTTTTAAGTAGTTGAAAACAATTCTTAGACATAAGAGTTCATGTTATTCACATATGAATTCCTTAGTGTGTCTCTGACTGATAAGGCTTTAGTTTTGAAATTTTTAAAAATCATCAGATCATTATCAAATTAATGCTAATTCTTTTGTACCATTTATTCTGTTTGCATTCAAATTGCTCTGATTAATTTACCAATGTGCGTTCACATTTGATTTATTTCTGTTGGAATCCCAACATGATTAATAAATTACACTTGATTTTTTCCCTGCTAAATCTTTCCTTTCCCCACTGGTATTCACTTGTTGGGAAAACTTTGTCCCCTAGCATGTCCCACATTGTGGATTTGGTCTATTAGTTTCTTGAGGTATCTTCCCCTTAATATTTTCTATAATCTCACTGTTATATACAGAGATTCAAGTTCATTTTTATGGGCAAGAATTCTGAATTGTTTCCTGTTATACTGTATCACAGGGCACAAAATGACTGGTTGACAAACTTTAGTGAGGCTTAGATAAATCAGAAGGTTAAAGTAGTATTATCTTGATTCTTCCATTATGAGATTCCCTGTCAAAATTTTACTTGATGGTGTAGCACTTAGTGACAATGGTTGCCTATAACTAGTTATTTTATTTGATACTTTCTGTGCATTTATTATCTGGAATACAGCTTTAAATGACCTTTCTCTTGACCCTTCCTTGTTAAGTGATATGAATTTTTGACATATTGTCTAGGTGTCACAAAAACATAGTATTAATAGTTAGGGCTTTTTAACTTCTTTTTACTAAATTATGGAAGCCAAGATATCCTTTTTCTATGAATCCTCCCTGGAAAAGTTTTTAAATCACTCTTTCTACACTGTATCTATTTGTAATCATATAAAATCAGTTAATCAATTATTAAAAATTACTGAGACCCTATTATGTGTCAGACACTGTCCTAAATGCTGAGAATAAATTATTGTCATGGACCATCAGTATATAGTAGGACTAATACATTTTAAAAATGTATATACACACTTGTAGCCAGCATCTGAAATGGCTCCCAATGATCTCCACCTCCTGTAATTAATACCCGTGTTAATCCCCTCCCATATCATACCAGAGTTGGTCTCTATGACCAATAGAATATGGCAGAAGTAATGATACGTCATTTCTGATTAGGTTATAAAGGACAACTTCCATCATGGTTGCTGTTTCTCTCTTGGATCTCTTGATCTGAAGGATGCCAGAAGCCACATTTTTGACAAACAGGCCTTTACACATTGAATTAGCTCTGTAATCACAAGGCTTGGATCTTAAAACACATGTCAAAATATGAAACCAGGTCCTGGCCTGCATAATGTAGGAAATTAAGATTATACCTGGGCACAAAACTGACACTTGATGTGCCCTTATCCTGGTTTGGAATTTAAATTCAAATTTGCTACAAAGTGTAGGAAAACCAACCTCACAAAAAATAAAAAGTAAATAATTAGGTAAATAAATAGGTAATATTGTCCTAGATTCTTGGTCTAGGACATGCATGTGTGCTCAGTTGCGTCCAACTCTTTGAGACATGCACTGTAGCCCGCCAAACTCCTCTGTCCATGGAATTCTCCTGTCAAGAATATTGGAAAGGGTTGCCATTTCCTACTGCAGGGATCTCCTTGACCCAGGGATTGAACCCACGTCTCCTGTGTCTCTGGCATTGGCAGGCAGATTCTTTACCGCTATGCCACCTGGGAAGCCCATCACACATAAATATCAGTGCATAAATTTTAAGTAAAGTTTAGCAGTTAAAATAGGGCTTCCCTGGTGGCTCAGATGGTAAAGCAGCTGCCTGTAAGTGGGAAGACCTGGATTCGATCCCTGGATTGGGAAGATCCCCTGGGAAAGGGAATGGCTACCCAATCCAGTATTCTTGTCTGGAGAATCCCATGGATGCAGTTAAAATCCAACAGCACACTTAAAATAATAATGTATCAGCACGGAGACAGATTCTAAAAATTCAATAAAAAAATAATTACATTATAAGAGTTAAAGAGAAGTATCATGTGATCATCTCCATTTATGTAAAAGAAAACTTTTGAAAAATTTAACACCAATTCTTGTTAAAATCATTCAGATGGATATTTCCACAAAATGTTAATACATATAATATATATATACATATATCAACATATACATACAGATAATACGTATATAATGTTTATGTATAATATATATTTATGCCCATATATAAGTGTATACACACATATATTTTACATATATGCATGTATGTGTGTATGTATATATGCATATGTGAATATATGTGCATACATACACAGGTATCCATTTATATATATTAGTATTAGTATCACAGTGAAAGTAAAACATTGCAGTTATTTGCACTTAGGAAAAGAGCAAGAATGCTCATTGTCAGTACTGCTATCTTTACCATTTTTACCATTATATTTTTTCCATTTTTACCATTATATTTGAAGTATTAGTCAATGTGGCCAAAAGAAAAAAGGTGCATAAAAAAATGTTTAAAAATTTAGAAGGAGAAAGCAAAACTATCACTATCTGTGGTTGACATATTGCATACCTGAAAACACTGAAAGACTTTACTATAAACTATAAATAATAAGAGAATCAATAAATAAACTATAAATAATAAGAGAATCAATAAGGTAGAGAATCAATATCAGTAGTCTGCATATCTAGAAACAGCAACCTGGTAGAAGATAAAATAGAAGAGAAAACTCAGTTTACAATAGCAGCAAAGGGACTTCTCTGGTGGTTCGGTGGCTAGGACTCCACTTTCCCAGTGCAGGGGCCTGAGTTCCATCTCTGGTCAGGGAACTAGATCCCACGTGCTGCAACTAAGACCCAGCACAGCCAAATAAATAAATAAATACTTTTTAAAGACAAACAATAGCAACAAAAATATTAAACAACTAGGAATAAATAGTTATTCCTAAAGTAAACTGAGGCATAACTTTTTAAAAATGCATAATTTATATGCAAAAATTTAAGTAATCCTAAAATAAATCCAAAAGCTGATTTGAATGAATGAAATGTTTTTAAATAGAAAAATACAACATCACAAAGATATTAAGTCTTCCTAAGTTATAATTCACAAATTCAACCTAATCTCAAAAAAATTCCAAAAGGATTTGTTTAAAGAAATGGCTGGACTGATACTAAAGTTCACACAGAAAAATTAAAAAGAATGGCCAGAAAAAAATTTTAAAAACAAGGGTTGTGAGAAGCAAATAACCAAACCATGTATTAAATTACATTATGAAGCCTTGATCATTAATACAGTGTAGTAATGGCACGAAAATAAGATACCGGAGTGGAACAGAATGGAAAGGTGAAAATTAGACTCATATGCGTCAAAGGATCCAGTGGTATCTTCAGTTCAGTCGCTCAGTTGTGACCAACTCTTTGTAACCCCATGAGCTGAAGCACACCAGGCCTCCCTGTCCATCACCAACTCCAGGAGCTTGCTCAAACTCATGTCCATTGAGTCGGTGATGCCATCCAACCATCTCATCCTCTGTCGCCCCCTTCTCCTGCTGCTCTCAATCTTTCCCAGCATCGGGCGCTTTTCCAATGAGTCCATTCTTCACATCAGGTGGCCAAAGTATTGGAGCTTCAGCTTCAGCATCAGTCCTTCCAATGAACATTCAGGACTGACTTCCTTTAGGATGGACTGATTTGGTCTCCTTGCAGTCCAAGGGACTCCCAAGAGTCTTCTCGAACACCACAGTTCAAAAGCATCAATTCTTTGGTACTCGGCTTTGTTTATGGTCCAACTCTCACATTCATACGTGACTACTAGAAAAACTAAAGCTTTGACTAGACAGACCTTAGTCAGCAAAGTAATGTCTCTGCTTTTTAATATGCATAGGGCTTCCCTTCGGAGAAGGCAATGGTAACCCACTCCAGTACTCTTGCCTGGCAAATCCCATGGATGGAGGAGCCTGGTAGGCTGCAGTCCATGGGGTCACTAGGAGTCGGACATGACTGAGCGACTTCACTTTCACTTTCACTTTCCACTTTCATGCATTAGAGAAGGAAATGGCAACCCACTCCAGTGTTCTTGCCTGGAGAATCCCAGGGACGGGGGAGCCTGGTGGGCTGCCGTCTCTGGGGTTGCACAGAGTTGGACACGACTGAAGCTACTTAGCAGCAGCAGGGCTTCCCTTGTGGCTCAGATGGTAAAGTCTGCCTGCAGTGCAGGAGACCTGGGTTCAATCCCTAGGTCGGGAAGATACCCTGGAGAAGGAAATGACAACCCACTCCAGTACTCTTGCCTGGAAAATTCCATGGATGGAGGAGCCTGGTAGGCTACAGTCCATGGGGTGGCAAAGAGTCGGACACGACTGAGCAACTTCACTTTCTCACTTTCTCAGGTTGTTAATAGCTTTTCTTCCAAGGAGCAAGCATCTTTTAATTTCATGGCTGCAGTCACCATCTGCAGTGATTTTGGAGCCCAAGAAAATTAAGTCTGTCACTGTTTCCATAGTTTCCCCATCTATTTGCCATGAAGTGATGGAACCAGATGCCATGATCTTACTTTTCCGAATGTTGAATTTTAAGCCAATTTTTTTCTCTCCTCCTTCACTTTCATCAAGAGGCTCTTTAGTTCTTCGCTTTCTGCCATAAGAGTGGTTTCATCTGCATGTCTGAGGTTATTGATATTTCTCCTGGCAATCTTAATTCCAGCTTGTGCTTCATCTAACCCAACAGTTCACATGATGTACTCTGCAGGTAAGTTAAATAAGCAGGGTGACAATACATAGATTGATGTATTCTTTTCCCAAGTTTGAACCAGTCCATTGTTTCATGTCTGGTTCTAACTGTTGCTTCTTGACCTGCACACAGATTTCTCAGGAAGCAGGTAAGGTAGGCTGGTATTCCCATCTCTTGAAGAATTTTCCAGTTTGTTGTGATGCACATGGTCAAAGTCTTTGGCATAGTCAATAAAGCAGAAGTAGATGTTTTTCTGGAACTCTCTTGCTTTTTCTATGACCCAACAGATGTTGGCAATTTGATCTCTGGCTTCTCTACATTTTCTAAATCCAACTTGAAAATCTGGAAGTTCTCAGTTCATGTACAATTGAAGTCTCACTTGGAGAATTTTGAGCATTACTTTGCTAGCATGTGAGATGAGTACAATTGTGTGGTAGTTTGAACATTCTTTGGCATTGCTCTTCTTTAAGACTGGAATGAAAACTGACCCTTTCCTGTCCTGTGGCCACTGCTGAGTTTTTCAAATATGCTGGTGTATTGAGTGCAACACTTTAACAGCATCATCTTTTAGGATTTGAAATAGCTCAACTGGAATTCCATCACCTCCAGTAGCTTTGTTCTTACTAATGTTTCCTAAGGCCCACTTGATTCCACACTCCAGGATGTCTAACTCTATGTAAGTGACCACACCATCATGGTTATTTAAGTCATGAAGATCTTTTTTGCATAGTTTTGTGTATTCTTGCCACCTCTTCTTAATATCTTCTGCTTCTGTTAGGTCCTTGCCATTTCTGTCCTTGATTGTGCCCATTTTGGCATGAAATGTTCCCTTGATATCTCCAATTTTATTGAAGAGATCTCAGTCTTCCCCATTCTGTTATTTTCCTCTATTTCTTCACATTGTTTACTTAAGAAGGCTTATCTCTCCTTGCTATTCTCTGGAACTCTACATTCAGTTGGATATATCTTTCTCTCTCTCCTATGCTTTTCAGGGTAAATCAAACGCCACAATAGAAAATTGGCAAATGGGGAAAGGATAAGAACAGACAATGTCAGCTTAAGAAAGAAAGTTTTCCCTTAAACATGAAAAATGTCCCTACATCAAAAGACAAGATAAAATTTTTTTTAAAACTCAATAAGATACTACAGAGATAATAGTTTGTATTCATCCTCAAATTAATGAGAAAAGAATGAACAACAAAAGAATAGAACAAAGAGGCAAAATACTTGAACTGGAAATTCATAGTAAATATGAATTAACATGAGAATATGAAAAATTCCACTTCAATGCTAATCAGGAAAATGCCATTTAAAAAGCAATGACGGTGTTTTACACTCATCAACTTGTCAAAAATTAAATACAGTTGCTAAAAGTTGAAAACAACCCAACATCATCAAAAAAAGACAGATCAAAAAATAGTGCTATATTCAAACCAAGGAACACTCTAAAACAATGAAAATACTATTGAGTGAAAAATATAAATCTTTGCAACAGTATATGAATTTTTAAAATATATCAAAAAACACTAAGTAATTTTTGAGACATATATTTGTGTATTAAACATATTAAGATACAAATGGGAAAGAAAACACAAATTCAGAACTCAGGAGAAAAAGAGACAGGATAATGGATTGGTAAATATAATTAACAATTCAACTGTATTTATGATTTTGTATTTCTTAAGTTAGGTGATAGGTACTTAGTTTTTCATTTTCTCTTTACAAATTTTATATGTCTGAAATATTTCAGGGAAAAAGGAGATAAAAGAAAAAGAGGACAAAAGCTTTTTGAAATCAGGGCAAAACTCAATTTCAACCTCATCTCTGCAACTCACTAGTTGTGGGACCTTGATGGGCTATGTCAAATAGCCCTGAGCTTCAGCTTCCCTGGGCTTCTGCTTCCTCAACTGTAAAATTTTGATAATCATAATATGTGTACTTCCTGAAACTGTATTTCAGAAGCTAGCAAAGTAACAAGTATGTGGTGTGCTTTTAATGTATTTGATATTTTTCTGAATTATGTCATTAAGGACAATATTGATTAGTAAGTATGTGCACGTACATTCCAAATGTGTGTGAGCATATCTGTGAGTTTACATAACACATACTTCTCAGTTTTTTGGAGCACATCACATGTTGGGTTCTTACTATTTTACTATCCTTTGTTACATATCGTCTTTTTATTTTGCACTTCCTGTTATAATGTTAAACACTGCTGCTGCTGCTGCTAAGTCGCTTCAGTCGTGTCCGACTCTGTGCGACCCCATAGACGGCAGCCCACCAGGCACCCCCGTCCCTGGGATTTTCCAGGCAATAACACTGGAGTGGGTTGCCATTTCCTCCTCCAATGCATGAAAGTGAAAAGTGAAATCGCTCAGTCGCTCAGTCATGTCTGACTCTTCACGACCCCATGGACTGCAGCCTACCAGGCTCCTCCATGCATGGGATTTTCCAGGCAAGAGTACTGGAGTGGGTTGCCATTGCCTTCTCCGAATGTTAAACACAGGAGGGACAAATTCTAGACAATCAATAGAACAGCTGCTAGGGGAAAAAATAGAAATGAAATGGCTAAATGATTGAAGGTTGACACTTAAAAGAATTGTTTTGCAGTTAATAGCTATGTATCTCAGAAATAAAATATCTGATAAATACGTGATAATGAAGACCAAAATTGCTGATATTGAAAATTCATACCTAGAGCACCAAAAACTATTGAAAAACAATGACAAAATGTCAATATTGACCTTAACTTTCTAAATGGGTTATAGTCAACATGAATGGAAGCAGAGAAAATTATAATAAATCCACTTACAAGGTCTAAATTTTATGCCGTTTAAGGCATAAATTAACACTGTGGAAGATACTTTAGATATCATGTTAAGTTCTCAAAACAAGCTTCGGAAATTGAGCAAGTAAATGGCAATGTGCTCTTTTAGCTCTAATAGTTGGTCTCTGCTCTTTCTCTTTTTGTCCTGTGATCTTGGTCTGCCCACAAACACCACACTGAGTCACACACACACACCAGTCTTTTGTCTCTCGTCCTCTCGATGGTGGAGTCCTTTTGTGTTCTCTGTGTGATGAGGGCGCTTATGAAATTAGAGAGCCTAGGTATCCTTCTGTTAAGGTTGCATTTGCTCAATGTGACACACTGGATACTTTTTGTCTCTGAGCTTCAGTTTTCCTATTGTAAGACAGGCATTAAAGTGAGTTAACATCTAACATAGACCTCTAAGAAGAAATTTGGAAGCATCCCCAAATGCAAGGTATTATTCTTTATTTTGAGAACTGCTGTGACCTGAGTAGTAACAAGGATCAGTTTCTAGGTGGTCTTCCTCCCAGAAAGAAAAATAAAACCTTGGTCTATTTGGTTTTCTGTTTCTGTACCTCCCAGCTACACCCAAAGTAGATTTGTATGAATATCATTGTACTGCCTTCCTTAGCTGATATGTACTTTCCAGTTCACGTGGATGACAAACACATTCACTTATTCATTTAACAAGTTTGAACTGAGTACCTTTTGTACCTTGCACAAGTCAGGCACTGTATTTGGTATTTTGGAAACATCTGTGGGGGGGGAAAAATCTTGCTCTGTTGGAGCTCAGCATTCAATCTGGGGTGGAGGATGTAACAGATAATAAGTAATAAATATTGAAAATGACTAGTAATAAATCTTGAAAGTGACTGTATGTTGGAGGATGACAGTGCTATGGGAAAATGGAACAGAGCAGATAAAGGGCTTCAGAGAGCTGTTGGGAATGTCAGCCGATGGACAGAGTGGGCTGGATACATCATCTGTACTGCTCCATGAGAAAGTGACTTTTGAGGGACTTATCCAGGAGAATATGTGAAGAATAAAGCTCTATGAAAGAGAATATGATGTGTTTGCCGTATCCTTGAGTTTAGCACCAACCTTGAATTTGATGCATGGTTGGTTGAATCTGCAGATGCCAAAGGTGGATACTGAGGGCTGACTGTAACTGAGGGCTTCCTGTATTCATTATTCTATTGCCATTATATTAAGGACCTTGAGCATCCAGGGATTTTTGGTATCCATTCCTGGAACAATACCCCACAGACACTGAGGGACAACTGTATCCAATGCCAAAGCCCCAAGGGGAGCTTTCTTGGCATGTTTGAAACCAGCAACTAGACTCTTGTGTCTGGAGAGGAGTTCAGGCAGAGTAGCAGGAACGTAAATTAGAAAACAACATCTTCCCTCAAACCACCTTCCCCAGACTTTAAAAGATAAACTTCTTTATTGTGTACATTATTAAAGCAAGAAATCTTCCATTTTTGTTGTGATGCCTAGAATTATCTCAATGAATGTGTGACTGTTTCTTGTGTGTTACTCCTTACTGGTTCATAGGGTTCTCAAGTCTCTTGATGAAAGTGAAAGAGGAGAGTGAAAAAGTTGGCTTACACTATGGAGAACAGTGTGGAGGTTCCTTTAAAAACTGGAAATAGAACTGCCATATGACCCAGCAATCCCACTGCTGGGCATACACACCGAGGAAACCAGAATTGAAAGAGACACGTGTACCCCAATGTTCATCGCAGCGCTGTTTATAATAGCCAGGACATGGAAGCAACCTAGATGTCCATCAGCAGATGAATGGATAAGAAAGCTGTGGTACATATACACAATGGAGTACTACTCCGCCATTAAAAAGAATACATTTGAATCAGTTCTAATGAGGTGGATGAAACTGGAGCCTATTATACAGAGTGAAGTAAGCCAGAAAGAAAAACACCAATACAGTATACTAACGCATATATATGGAATTTAGAAAGATGGTAACGATAACCCTGTATGCGAGACAGCAAAAGAGACACAGATGTATAGAACAGTCTTTTGGACTCTTGGGAGAGGGAGGAGGGGGATGATTTGGGAGAATGGCATTGAAACATGTATAATATCATATAAGAAACAAATCGCCAGTCCAGGTTCCATGCAGGATACAGGAAGCTTGGGGCTGGTGCACTGGGATGACCCAGAGGGATGGTATGGGGAGGGAGGTGGGAGGGGGTTCAGGATTGGGAACACGTGTACACCCGTGGCAGATTCATGTTGATGTATGGCAAAACTAACACAATATTGTAAAGTAATTAGCCTCTAATTAAAATAAATAAATTTAAATTAAAAAAAAAGTTGGCTTAAACTCAACATTAAGAAAATTAAGATCATGGCATCCAGTCCCATCACTTCATGGCAAATAGATCAGGAAACAATGGAAACAGTGAGAGACTTTATTTTCTTGGGCTCCAAAATCACTGTAGATGGTGACT